>NC_135521.1:3375000-3445000 GCF_051989575.1 Stigmatopora nigra
CAAGTGACTACATCTTCTTTGGTAATCATTTGAGTTTCTTGACAAGAAGTACACAGAAGCAACAAAGTGAAAATGTGTCCCAACATGTGAATCTAAAATATAGTAGCAGGGCATGTAATATTATTAAAAATATTTTTTCCTTTGGATATGAATGAGCTTCATTTTATGTTTTTGGCGCAACATTAAATTTTAGGAGAGGAATTCAAACAAGAGCTTGTCTGGCAGGAATTTTTGGAACGTTTTGACGTTGGAATGGTGTGAATTGATCGACTCGCGTTGGGTGTGCGGCATTCTGAAAACAGCGGATGTTAAAAACATTGATGAAATTGACATGTGCAGAGCTTTACTTTAAAAAGAATCCTCACAATAATGTATGTATTATTGATTCACATCATTTTTATAAATAATCGCAACCTGTCCAAATTGATTTTCATCTCTGTTGCCTTCATTTGCACTTTGAATAACAATAATAATAAAGGTCATAGTAATTGGCTCAATAGACTTGAAGAACGAGTTAATATGGTGGCTCAAATACTTGGTTGTTTTTTTTCTTCCATAATTGGCTTCTTCACAGACACATTTTCTTCTTTTTTTTTCTTTCTTGCGCCGCCTCGTCGCTTGGCTGCCGAACTGCGAAAGGATAATGATGTGAATTACGCTTTTAATGATGCGTTAATTAGAGTCACGCCGCGGCAGAGCATGAAGCGTGAAACGTTTGCAATAAATAAGGCAACAGATTGGGTTGCATATGCTTCAGATTGCAACTTTACAAGTGCGTTGGCAACTCACTCACTCACAACTATTATTAGGAGAAAGTGAAACAACATGACAAAGTCACACTTTCCTTGCACAAATTGCATGTGGATGCTTTCCTCTGTCCTTCATCTGTCACTTCCCGTAGATTTTTGCTCACTTCCTATTCATATTGGTGCATTTTTGGGTCACATGTTGGTTAACTCATTGGCTCTCATCTCAAATCCATTTAGACTGGGAGGAGTGAATGGAAAAAAATGATCATTAGCCCTTCGGATTGTCAATAGCTTTGAAAGAGGAGCATTCTGAGGCAGGCTACCTTAGAGGTAACATCTTGATCGCGAATTCGAACCCAAATCCGACCCAACATGTATAAAAGGTCACTGAGATAATCCGAGTATTAGCAGTGAACCAAAATTATTTATATGTATTGTGTAAAATAAGATGTTCATGACCTACAATGAAAAGTAAGAGGCAAATTAACATGAAGTCACCCAGAAATCCTCCGCAAACAATATGATAATAACAAAAATGTAAAGTAAAATAAGCTGGACATGACCTACAATCAAAAGTAAGTGGCAAAAGAACACAAAGTCACCCAGAAACCCCCCACAAACAATATGATAATAATAAAAATGTAAAGGGAAGGAGCATGGAATGCCCCTAAAAGTACAGAAAGGGATGCCAAACCAAAAGCAAGTGACCTAAAGTGTGCAAGGACTGAACCATTAATGAAAATTAATAGGAAGTAGAGGTGAGATCTTGAGCCCGAACCTGACCCGACCCGGGTCGCGCTGTGCTTCTCTCTCACTGAAAAATAATGTACTACACCAAGGGTGTCCAACTCGGGTTGGTTCGCAGGCCGCTAAAGTCAACTCCAATTCATGTGGGGCGGACAATTTTAGATATGATATTTAGATTTTTTTTATTTTTTATAAATGGATGAAAAGAAGTGGATTAAAAGCCCTGAATATTTTTTTTTTTATAGATGTAAAACAATGTTTTTTTTTTAGCTTTTTTAAATATTTTTTTAGATTTTACAAGATGTTTTTTTCACTAAAAACTGAAAAAATGATTAAAAATGACAATTATTGATTTAAAAGGGTGAAAATCAAGAAATGTAATATATATGAATACTATTCCTTTTAATTTGACCCTAAAACAGAAAGTCAGCACTCATGATTTACTTTCCCGGGCCACACGAAATGATGCGGTGGGCCAGAATTGGCACACGGGCCACCACTTTGACACCTGTGTACTATACTAAAATAATGTGTGGTCTCTCTCAAAAACTTATTTTTTTTTTTAATAAATAAATGTTTATAAAAATTCAGGTCTAGTCGGGCCTAAAATGTCAATAATTAATTTCCTACGTCACAGGTGTCAAATTGGTGGGACGGGTGCCAAATCTGGCCCGCCGCATCATTTCGTGTGGCCCGGGAAAGTAAATCATGGGTATCAACTTTATGTCAAAACTTTTACTTTCAGTATATTTTCAATCAGCTCCTTTTTTATCTTTACTTTGAGTAGATTTTTTACACCAGTTAAAGTTTTTTTTAAATGTTTTTTCCCTTTTGGTACTTTTTGCACTATTGTTGCTAAAGCTATCTTTGGAATAGGCCTTGCTGGTCCAGCACTAAAACACAGAGGAAAATAAGAGGGCACCATGATGGAATATAAAAAATGTGTTTCTTTTATGTTATTTTATTTCTTAGCTATTTAGTCGTTTTGCCAGCTGAGCCGCAGATGGCGGCCCGTCACGGTACTGACCCGCCGGACCTCCGAACCCCCAGCTGCTGCGGCACTAGGCCTTGCGCAGAAGGACTGCTCACCATTTCTCGCCTGCTAGGAAGCAAACAAAATTCTGCTTTTGTGCAAGTGAGGGAAATTGCCACGTTTAGCCATTTGGCCGTTTGGCCGCCGGCGCCGGCCTAAGAAGGCGCCGTTAGCCATTAGCGGCGTGCGCCAGCCGCAGATGGGCCGCGGCATCCGGCCAGCACAGCCGCGCAGCTCCACAAACACCGCCTGGGTATGCATTTGCTAGGCCAAGTGTGTTGTTTAGATTTTTTTTTTTCATTTAATTATTGCATGCGTGCCCGTCTGTGGACGTCGTGGCGGCCATTGACGATGACAACCGATCAATCAATCCAAATGGATTGTACGTCATTGGGAATGGATGAGTTATAAACTGCATCTTAGGCATCACGATGGGAAGTATTTTGATTTTTGGCTGAGTACGTGGGCAATCATCTGACCCAAAGCCCCTTTTCCTGAGCCCTTTTGAATCTTTTTCCAGGACCATGTCTAATCAGCTCTGGTTGGTCGGTGGTGACTCCCTGATTGGTGGTGTGCCTTTGTTCGTCATGGAATTGTTTCTTGAGATTTTCTGAGTGAGCATAACATAGTTGTTTATGGGCATGTTTACGTTTGTTCACTCAGCTGTCACCTGCCATTCCACCCCATTGGATAATGTTTTTGCATGACTTATTAATTCTAATATATTTATGAATAGTTTTTTTTAAGATTAGATTGGAATAGATTAAACTTCATTCAACTCATAATTGGGAAATTTCCCTTTGTTGCAGTAGTATTTAACATTGGATTACACATTGTAGACAGAAATATAATGGATAATAAATGATAAATAAATAAATAAGCGTGTCACGCAAAATATACATACATTATAAATATGTTTGTGCTTGTATTTATATATATATATATATATATATATATATATATATATATATATATATATATATATATATATATATATATATATAAAATTCAAATTTAAATTAATGCTATGATTTTCGAACAATCTAAGTTAAAAAAAACACTCCTGGGACGAATTAATTTCGTAAGTCGAGTTACCAATGGACTTGAAAAGAGATAAATCCATTTAATAAAACCCTAATTGCTTTTACCCAATTCAGATTCCCTGAAAATTAGATGATCGGGCCCGATTTCCAATAAAATGTTTGTTTCTGGGACATCACTAGTATCAATACATTGATACTTTCCATAGCAAATAACTGGGTATAAAATATGTTGGGATGTAATAATACAACCACTCCAACATGTTTTCTACCTGCTTTTATGGCTTCCTCCCTCCCTCCCTCCAAACCTCCCTCCCTCCCTCTTTTCGTCCCTCCCGGCTGACAATCTGCACTGACAAGGTGTGAGCTTCATTATCACCCCCCAAGCCTCCTTATGAGCCCCTCCCACTTCCTTGAGAACATCTGAGGTGCTAACGCCAAACAAGGCAAGTGGGCGAAAGTATGGCGTTAAATTCATGCCACAATTTCAAAAGTGTAATGTGAAATTCCATGTATGGAAAAGGTGTTCAAGTATACAAGAATGTGTTCTAAACGTTTTTGATTTATTTATAAATTCACAATTATCTTGTGCTTGCAATGTCTTTCTCATCCACCAAGAACAGATTTCCCCTGCTTTCCACTTCACTTCGATTCATATCATGTCATAAGTCTGCCGCTATTCTCAACCAACCAGGTTACAAAATACTGATTGGGTAATTCCTGTCCAATCATAATAAGGGGTGTGCAACCAAATTAAATGCCTATTTGATATATGTTCACATTAAGTACTGACACGTGGACGTTCTACTGTTATGTTTTCCATTTGCTAATCAATGGAGATACTCCATGCCTCAAATTGAATCTGATTGTAAAACCAAAAGCGACTCATGACCTTCCAGACGTTATACATATATATACTTGAGTTGAATGTAATTGGACAGTAAGCAGGTAATCAGAATTTGCCCTCATTCATACTTCTGATTGGTTGGGGCTAGACTGGTTGAACTCTCTAAATAATCCTAATCAAGGTCTTCCCCGCCTGGTGCTCATATTCAACTGGGATAGGCCAAGGAACCCCGCGACCCATGTGAGGAAAAGTGATTCAGAAAATGAATAACCACAGTTTTGTTTAGCACATTATAGGATGCGGGCAATATGGATATTGAAGGCATTGTTCTCAGAAATCTGACTGACTTGCAGTGGTATCTCGACTGGTTACAATAGTGGTTTTGTGACCTGGATTATTTTGGAAAAAGAAGCATGTATTTCATTTAATTACGATCTTTAATACTACCCCATAAACTCTTTGATGAGGATAAAAGTATATTACTTTTTATAAGACATATACATACATACATAGACATAATATGTATGGACAAAAATATTATGGAACATTCGTGAAGCCATTCAAATGAAAATTCAAAGACATTTTCCAATGGGATGGAATTGCGAGTGGCAGCTAACATAAACATAAAGACAACTAAGCAATTTAAGATTATGTTACCCACACTCAGAAACACAACTCACCTGATGAATGAGGGTCTAAGGGACACCAATTCACCCCATACAAGATGGCTCTTGCATCTGCCTATAGAGCACTAACCTTGCTTCCTTCTAGCGAATGAGAGGCCAGCGGGGTGTTGGGAAACATCCAATAGGAAAGCAACTTTAGCACAACAAATACTTTTTAAAAAATGATACTGAGAGATCGTTTACATTTTGGGGGATGCTTGAATTTGTCTAATGATTCGTAAATCTGATTGCTTTTGTATTTTGGAGAAAAGGTTTCCCAGTGAGGCTTTTTGTAACTGGAATTGCTCGTAGGTATAAGCATTTGTAAGTAGAGGTGCTACTGTATTTAATAATAGGGGCCTGCAAGAAGGCAGTGAGGACTGGGCTTCTAGTCATGACATCAACAGCTGGTGTTTTAAATGCTGACCTAAAACAAAAACTTAAATATAAGATAAAAAAAGTTTCTGCCTACATGTAAGATTCAACACACCCTTTGTTTTTAGCTTGTGCCCATGTTTCCTGTACGCATTTTCAAACAGATTATTAAGAAGAAAAGTATCAATTCAACCCTATATTACCTTTAATGATGAATTCTGAAAGAGAAGCAAAGTTCTTTTTTTTCAAATGTATGTATGGAAACCATTAGCTGGAGTTAAATATTGGCATTCTTTTGCCTGACTTTGATTCGGGAGATGTAGGATCCATTCAATTGGATTCAAGTGTACTTTTTTTGTTTATCTTTGCATGTGCCCTACGACTGACTGGCGACCAGTCTATAGTGTAGTCTACCTCTACCCAAAATCAGTCCCTGTGATACCCGGGGAAGCTAAAATGACTAAAATAAATATACTTTAGGTTGGGAACCCCCACCCTGTCCTCCATCGCTGCCATCTTGTTGGCGTCTTTCTCTGTTCCCATGGCAACACAATCCGACATGACACAATTCCATTTTAGGAATTTTTATTTTTCCAACATGAACACAGGAAGCACACACTTTTTTTTCTTTTTGGCACCGCCCCTTTTTCAGAGAAAAACTGCTTCAAAGCGGTCTTACAATTAGAATGAGGGTGCATAGATATCACGAGATGTCTGATGTGCAATATGAGCCAATGGGGATGAGCCGCGTTCTGTCGATCAATTAACTTGTGGCCCATTCCTTCCAACAAGTGGTCTCCAACTGGCAGTCCGGGGGCCAAATCTGATGCGTCACTTCATTTAGTGTGGCCCGTCAAAGAACATCTTTAATATTCCCTTTGTGTTTGGCTGTAGTAATAAAAATGGTGTAAATTTCAGCAGTCCCCAATTCACAGTATGTTTTCCGCCTCAATTTTAACAACATTTAAAGACAACATTTTCTGTTCATTCATTTGTTTCTTTGAGGTTAATCAAAGAATGAAAAGCAGAATGTTTACTGATGTCCCTCTATGTTTTTAATAAATTGTGAATAAATGACTGAATAGAATGAAAAATATTCAAATTCGACCTCCGTTTAAATTGAAAAATCAAATATACCAAAGTCCATTTTAAAATACTATTTACAGTTTCCACTTTTTATAGGGCGATAAAAATGGGAAAAAATAGGATTTTGAAAACTTTGATGACTATAATTTAGTCAATTAATCACGTATAAGCCATATTTGTAACTAAAACCACGACTGAATCTTATATGAGCACAAGACTTGCTATACTCTTTTTCACCAGTAGATTTCAGCAAAGTAAAATTTACTATTTATTGGTTATTTTCAGTTTTGCAGTATGTAAACAACCGTTCATAGATTAATTAATTCCTTATGATATTGACCCTAATAATGTGCTTTTAATTCATACAGTATCTCAAAAATACCACGTGTGATAATTTTTCTTTAGATTTTCCTTTCCAAGTAACACAATTGTACTTGTTATTAAAACCATGAATATGGAGGTGAAAATTGTGAATCGGGGTGCGAAATTGTAAAATCCAACAATTTTAAGGCAATTTTTTAGGGTGCGACTTATACACCGGGGCGGCTTATATGCGAGTAAATATGGTATGTACTATCGAAACATGTATTGAGTATTTTTTTAGCCTTTCGACATCTACCCTTATATGATATATATGATTAAGTGCATGAAAACTTGGTCACATGACTTCCGAGAGGAAGAGGAAGTGCTACGTGAGAGAAGGATGAGGTAAATGTGCGGAAGAAGATAAATGAGAATACGACACCTCGCCTGCCCCCAATGGCTATAGATGTCTTCGGAATGGATGGGACGTCTAGAAACGTGGCCGTTCGCTGCCGGCAATCTTTTCTTCTTCATTTCAGTCCAACGCCGAATGGTGGAGTCGTCGCCCCGGGTCAGGGTCTGGTATTGTTTCCTGTTCTGGGTCTCGCTGTGTTGCAACTCGCCACCTGCTAGCATGTTGGCTGCCTTTGGTGCGCTTGTGTTCCACCTCGAGTGAGTCCTCCTCTAACTTTTGACGTTTGTGTTTGGTTCTGCGGTTCTGGAACCAAACCTTCACCTAAAAGGGACAACGGGAAATGGGTACAAGTCAACTTTGGCACGAGTCGAATCGTTGTTTTGGTTTCCAGTGGATCTTTGCCGACAGGGGCCATCCCATAAGTGTATGTAATTTGTTGACATAAAAGTTCTCCCACAAAAATTTTAATTCATTTAATTGAAAAAATAGAGATTTTTGTCTCTTTTTTAAATTTTAAAAGAGAAAGCAATACATACTTGCTTATTTCTTTGTTCTAATTTATGAAAAGGCCTCAAATGGATATAAAAGGGAAAGAGAAATGCGGCAAAATAAACAAAGTTGTGGCCCGATATCAATAGGGAGGGACATAGAAATGACCCAAACGAACAAAAGATGATCCAATTTCAACGGTAAGGAACTTTGAATTTCAGTTTGGCAACTTTGGGTTGCAACATTTGATAATCTGGAGGCACTCGGAACTTAAAAGTTATGCGGGAGGAGGGATGAGGGCTTCCTTTTGTTTTCCCGAAGCCGGCCCTCCCTCACCTGCTCACCTGGGTCTCGGTAAGGCAGAGCACCGAGGCCAGCTGCTTCCTTTCTGCTCCGACCACGTAGTGGTTTTTATCGAAGGCTTGTTCCAAACGCAGAAGCTGCGAGGGAGAAAATGCCGTTCGGATCCGTTTAGCTTTCCGAGAGAAGGCACCATGTAGCAGGAGGTTCTCCGTCCCGCCGTCCCCGTCATCACCTGAACAAAAGACGCCCTGGTTGGGTAAAACTAGGACTAATTGTACACCCTATGGTACAATTTACAAGCCCGCTCCCACTATTCCAGACTATCTTGCTTTAAGAGTGTTTTTGCTGATTTTCTGTCTTAATAATTGGATTTGGTGATTCTTAATGATCCCATTTACTTTGATTTGCTTTGTTGTTCTAACTTATAACTATGCCTTTCCTATATCTGCATTCCCCCTCCTTGCTACTGTCACAATGAAATTTCCCAAATATGGGATGAATAACGTTATCCAATCCAATTCACTTCTACACTAAATTTCTCGCAGCACTGATTGGCCAAGCAACGTTCCATGATCATCTGCAGCCAGTGATAGCCAAGCGGCGCATGTCAACATGATGAGTCAGGCTGTCTTGACCTCCATGGCAGCGGCTTCACCAAACCCCAGAGAAGAAACCAACGAGTTCGATCAAACTCAGGTTCAGAAGCCCTGAACTAGAAGTAACCCTAAATTAATAAGAAGCAACCTGATCATTTTAGATCAGATTTAGATTAGAACTTTATTTCATTCCGTATTTGGGAAATGCAGTAGCAAGACAGACACAGAAGACATTGTAGACCTAGGTAAAAAAACTGGAGCCACTCACAGGAAGTCCACAAGGCATGGAGCTTCTGCAGACTGCGACTGAGGTTAATGCCTCAATCATCAACTGTAACCCACTAGCAAAAGTCTTTAGGTTTACTGATTTATAGTTTAGTGAAAATGTTGGTCCGGTCTTAGTCTCTTGTTCTCTACTCGGTCTTCACTGAATTTGACTTTTGGGCAAGGGTTGGTGTCAGTCATGTTGTGTTTTAGTCTTGGTCATCACTCCCAAAAGTCTTGATCTTGACTCTTTCTGGGATCGTAAAGATGTCTGTCAAGTTCATCTTGGTCTCCTCAGTGTAAGTAGAAGTCAATTAGGAAAAGACAAGATTCAGACTCAAGCATCGGTTCCATAATGGCCGGCCGATGGTGTACGTGACTGTGTTGAATTTTTGAGGTCCTTCGTTGAAACCTTTAATATCGTTTACATATAAACAAAGTCGTAAACAGTCGCATTGAAGAGATCGGCCGGCGGCATCACGCCGCAGGCAAAAACGTCGGTTGAATCGGAGTGAGCCGTGACAAAGACGTACAAACCGATGGCTAGCGCGTAGCATTCACATGCAAAACACGTGCTTTCATCAACACCAAAGTCACGGTAAAATAAAATCGTAGCTTCACCCGGGAATAACTTGTGCGTTCCATCTTCCCGATCGCTTCCGTATCCGTATGTAGTCCATTTGGAATTGGAAAAGTTCAGTTGTTTTTAACTTTAGGTGCTAATTGTGTAATAGTGGATCAAGGGAGTTCCTCCCAAAGGAGTTTGATATTGTGAACACATTGAATATCATTAGATGTCCAATCCTTCTCAATTGGGAGGGACTAGGAGCAATCAATCAATCAATCAATCAATCAATCAATCATGGGTGGATGAGTGTATGGTTTGGGTGCGTTGGCCTCCCAGTTTTGAGGTTGAGGGTTCAATCCCAGGTCCAAAACTTCCTGTGTGGAGTTTGCAGAGTTTGCATGATCTCCCTGGGCTTGAGTGGGTTTTCTCTGGCTACTCCAGTTTCATCCCGCATCCCAAAAACATGCATACTAGGCTGATTGAACACTCTAAATTTCCCCTAAGTATGTATGAGTGTGAGAGAGAATGGCGGTCTGCCGTTCAATAGGCCACCAATAATCTGGGATAGGCTCAAGTGACCCTTATGAGGATAAGCGGTACAGAAAATGAATGAATGAATGAATGAAACACATCTTGGGGGAGAGTGGTTAACACATCTGCCTCACAGTTCTGAAATAGAAAGTTGAATTCCTGGCGGGTTCAAAACTATTTTATAATTTGGCAAACAGAATTCTCAATTTTTGGAGTTAAAACTAACTCCAACAAATGTTGACTCCAATATGGATGATGCTTGGGTCCAAAGTATTAAATTCTGACAAAGAAAATACATTCTGAACGTTTGGTTAAAAGAAAACCAGCACGTTTGTTTGCGTGTTCGTGTGCGCGTGCATGTGTGTGTGTGTGTGTGCGTGGGTACGGGGGGGGGGGTGATTACTTTTTGGTCCTATTTCATGAGTTAAATTTGCCGCACCAACTCTAATATTATTTAATAATATTATTCAAATTGAAAGTCCATTGGGAGACAATAAGCTAAAATACAAATAGCTTAATCAAAACTGAAATTAATCAGTAATGAAATCATCAATACATGAGTTGACATGAACAAATACGAGTTAAAATGCACACAAAAATATTGAAAGTCAAATGTTACACACGCGCGTGCGCGCACACACGCACACTAAAAGACAAACAGAAATACGTTCACAAATACAATGCAAAAAACAAAGTCACGTTCCCAAACACGCGCAAAAATGAACACACAAAGTCAAAGACAATCTCCCAAAACACAAAATCCTCACATAAAGGCAAGCCCGAATATACACAGGGACACCAAAAACAAACACACAACACCACAAAAATACGCGCACACACACCCCAGAAACATGATAACACAACAACAACAACACAAATACACACGAACAAACACACGCGCATACAAAAAACACTGGAAAACACACAAATACATTTAAAGCAATACAAAGGAAAAAGGCAAGCGCGTGCGTGTTCGTTCTGTTTTGTCGGGTGTCATTTGTTGGGGGATTACTTTTAAATCCGTAATATTATTTTACTAAAATATAGTTGTAAATAATGTACTCAATTACATTTTAAAATTCATACATTATTAAATAATAAAGAAAAAAAGAAATAAAAAGTAAACTTTCAATCTTTTTTAAAATACTTTTTAAATGGCTGTGATGTGGAAAAAAATCCTTTCAGCTACTTTATGGAATTGCAAAAGATGTACACAAACGAATTAAGCCTTGAAGGATTTTCAACTTTCGTTTATTGGCTGTGTGCTAAACGTCCAATATATCCAATCAGATTTTATAGTAGGATTTGTAATGAAAATAAAAAAGTCAATCATTTTGGATTAAAAAAATAAATTAAAAAAACGTCAACCAGTTTGGGCCTAAAAATTTACTTAAAAAAATAAAATAAGTATATATTTAGTCATATATATTTTAAGAGAAATATATGAAAAATACACCAATTCTGAACTAAACTAGACAAAAAATAACCAATTTGAACCCCCTATTTAAATGAATCTATCCCTTTTTAAAAACAGTACTACTTCATAAAAATACGTTCCTTGTATATAATGAACAAGATTCCCTAACGTTGCGCGATACAACGACATCGCGCAAAGTCAGGAAATCCGTTCAATATATACATTTATCAACAACCTTTTATATACATAATATGTTTTACCTGCGAGCGCGTGCACGTATTTGTGTTGGTTGTGGAAGATCCAGGCCGAGGTGGGAGGAGGCTGGCGGCAGAACACGTGGAGTCCGAGGTTGGTTCCGGCGGACCAGTCCGAGGTCCGGACGAAAGGAAAGCCCGGCAGAAGAAGCCCGGCGGCAGCAGCGGCGGAAACGGAAGCGGAGGAGGAAGCGACGACGGCGTGCCGTCGAAGGGCCTCCGGGAAGCGGAGCGCGGTAGGCCGGACGGGCTCGTCCGAGGCGGGCCGCTGATGCTGCTTCTGCGGTTTCCCCACCAGAGCTTCAATAGAGAAGCACTTGTTGACGCCCGCAGACATGCCTGACGGACCCCCGAAGCCCAAACTCATAGCGCAACCATCTCCGCCTGCGTGCGTCTAGGCGCGCAATCAGCACGTAACGCACCTGCCGACGCGGAAGGTGGGTCGTGCCAATCCCGATTTTCATGACGCCCCTTCTCGAAGGAGGGGCCTTTTGGGTCTATTTATTTCAAATCATCAAATTCAGATGTTTAGAAGAGCACGGAGAATGCTAATCCGAGTGTCATCATCATCATCATCTCAATTTCCGAATCGCTCTATCCTCATTAGGGTCGCTGGGGGTGCTGGAGCCTATCCCAGCTGACTACAGCAGAGGCATGGCACAAGGAGATGGACAACCATGCACACACACGCCCATACCCAGGGGCAATTTACAGTGTCTAATCAGTTTACCATGCATGTTTTTGGAATGTGGGAGGAAACCGGAGTACCCGGAGGAAACCGGAGTACCCGGAGGAAACCCACGCAGGCCACATGCCAACAGGTGGACCAACCTGGATTTGAACCTAGGACCCCAAAGCTGTGAGTTCGACGCGCTAACCACTCACTTCACCAGGCCGCCCATTCAGTGTCATCCGTCATCAGTGGGATGAAAATCAGTCATATGAGAACTCATATTTATTTAACTCACATATTTACGGCTTTTCATCTATTTGGCATTAAAAATGGCATCTCTTATCAAGTTAACCGTTTTACTTACAAGTATCATGACAACAGTGATACATACCTGTCAACCTCGAACCATTTGTGATCTTACCAAATTTTGTTTTCGCCCTTACATATATGTATAAATACATGGAAAATCTTACCACTTTACTTTTTTGTAAAAAATCACGAACAACAAGTAGAAAATGTATGTTTATGTGTTTATTGCTTTCAAAGTTCCACTACAACAGCGTGTATTCTTGACTTGTAAACAGACCAGAAACAGCTGATCAAATGAAAGTAAACATAAACAAGGGAACAGGAAACGGAAATCACATGGTGAAAGTGTTACAAAACGAAATGTTTATCATGATCTTTTTTTTTTAGCCAATCAGAGGCGCCGGTACATATATCACTTGGCAGACATGCGTTTCCGGGAAGAAACAATGGCGGATGGTGAAAAATGGCTAGAAAGTGCCTTAATTTATTTTTTTTTCTCAAAATCACCGTTTAGCGTACCATTTTCATGTGTACAGCGTACCAATATAAAAATGGGCTTTCAGTTGTACCAATTACGGCGAGAACGTACCAGTTGACAGGTATGGTGATACTTTGTAATGGCACTAAATAAGATTTTTCCACCTCTGAAAACGGCAAATGTGGCTCCCTCCAGTGGTAAATAATGGTCTGGAGCAATTTAAGTAAATACAACGATGCCTCTACTTACGAATAATTCAACAGGTGACATTTCAGGTTATGAAATTACTGTCAATATGAACTTTTGTGAAAAATGTCACTTTCTTACAATATTGCCTTTTCAGTATAGCAACAGGAAGTTAAACCACAGAGGTGACACACCAATAGTATTACAAAAAAACTTTATTCATCATATGTATAAAAAATGGCTGAGAAAAATTGACAGTGAGAGCCATGCAATCCGTTTTCAACTAAATTTCATTGAACTCATTGACTGCTGCCATTGAGAACGATAGTAAATAAATCCATTTTAAGTGGGAAGGCGAGCATTCATGATCAAACAACTTCAGACAACACAATAGTTCATTCATTCATTTACCTAGGGTCAATTTAGAGTGTCCAATCAGCCTATGCCCATGCATGTTTTTTTTAATGTGGGAGGAAACCAGAGTACCCAGAGAAAACCCACACATGCCCAGGGAGAACATGGATCAACCTGGACATGAACCCGGAAGCCCAGACCCATGAGGCTGATGTGCTAACCACTCAAGCCACTGGGTCGACCTACTCAAAAGTTATTTATTGGTATTTTTAATATGTAGTATTTTAATGAGTGCCCTATTAAGGATTTCAGGCTAGAACTGTTGTATTAGAACAGTAGGAAGTTCATGAATTTTCTGGACTGCTTTATCCTCACCAGGGTCACAGGGGGTGCTGGAGCCTATCCCAGCTGACTTTAGGCCAGAGGCAGGGGACACCAATTGCAGGGCACGAGGACAGATACAACAATTCACGCTCATACCAAGGGGCAGTTTTAGAGTGTCCAATCAGCCTCCTATGCATGTTTTTGGAATGTGGGAGGAAACCAGAGTACCCGGAGAAAACCCACACAGGCACACAGATGCAAACTCTACACATATGGACCGGCTTGGATTTGAACTCATGACCATAGAGCTGTGAGACAGACACACTAACCACTTAAACCAACGACCGGGCCGCCCAGTAGGAAGTTATAAGTGGAAATATGCCAAACGTTACTGTCAAGTGAGTAAATACACTGTCAACGGCAGCCAATAAGTACAAGTGTCATTTTTTCCCCTACTGATGTATGTTCTTGAATCAATGGTTGGATTTAACCCCTTCCCGCAAATTTGGTCCGTTATTATTCAGGGGGGAAAAGGCTGAATTCAAAAGCTAAAGGAGCCATCTTTTTTTTTCCTTAAAAAGGACCTAAAAAGCACACTTCAGAAGCAATTCATGCACAAATTCAAGTCATAGCAAAGTTTTTTTGTGTTTTTTTGTCCTGATCAAGTCCATAGTAGTGGAGCTAAATTACTGCGCTTCACTTCCTGAGACATCCGCTTAATTAATTTCTCACAAAAACGCAGGCAGGAAAGTCAACGCCTGTTTCACTTAAGTGGTATTTTTTCCGGGATAGTCCAAAGCATTTCAAATCGGAGGAGTGGTGACTTCCAGCGAGGGACAGACAGGATGCTCACGCCAGCATAAGCTCAGTCCCGCCGTCACAAACGCGGGATTCGGGGTCCCCCGCCCGGCAAAACGTTGCGGCAGGAGCGCTAAAACATGGCTCCTCCTCCTGGGGGGAACCAGCCATTCTAAGTGCGGCTTCCAGGTCTCGCACTGAGCTGCCAGACACCTGAAAAACACAGAGGCCGAAGAAGTATTAGGTAAACTAAAGGTCATTTTCGGTATATATACATATATATTTATAAAGATACTTTTTTTAAACTGGTAAATCAAAACCAAATAAAAATTGTATTCCCAAATTGTTTCAGGAATTTTTTTTTGTCTCAAACTTTTTTTTTTAAATCTGAGTTTTCCTTTTTTTCCAGGTTAAAAATGCACCTCTCTCTTTGCAAAAGTTCACGTGATAGCTGAACCGCGAAGTAGTTCTTATATTCTTAATGTCTCCCTGACAAAAATAAATGAAACATTTTCGTGAAAATGTTCATTTGGCCTTAGAGTTACCCCAAAGCTGTCCATGAGCGTCTTGAGAGCATCCGGGCTGAGTGTGAAAGCAGCCTTGAGAATTCCCTGGACCAGCTTTTCCCAGTGGGTTTTTGCCTCGCCATCTGTAACGCTTGAGCCAAAACGCCGGCCGTCGACCTCAAACTCATTCCGAGGCGAGAGTGCCACATCGGGACATTTGGGGCGCCGCTCCTCATCGCAAACAAGATCCAACACCTGAATGCACAAATGTGAACTGGTGAGCTTTTTCTTAATGAGAAGAAGTTAGTAAAACAGAACAGATATAGTGGTAACTCTACTTACAAATGCTTTTATATACGAAGTTTTCAGGTTAGGAAACTGATATGCAAATTACTATTCCAAGTTGCAAACTCCCCCAAATTTTTTTAAAGAGTTTTTAAATTATTTCAGGACAATTTTTAAAATGTAATTCCCATTTCAATTAATTAATGACACGTTCAAGTCTGGATTTAAAGGTGTATTAAAAGATTGAATTCTATCTCCTTTATTCCTCCGTAGCTTTGAGACACTTCATCATTCAGTACAAAGAGAAATTGTCTCATTATGTATTTAATATATAGATGAATACAGTACAAAGCAATTTTAAGCTTGAAATGTATGTATAAAAAGATATTTTCAAGCTAAAAAGTATATATATATTTTTTTTAAAGAAGGAAAAAGAACATTTTTCTCTTTTATAAATTGAAAAATAATATTCACGATTAAAAAAAGGAATATTTTTATTATATGAATATATTATTTGCTTTTAAGTGATTCTTCGGTAAGTGGCCGCCAATAGGAGCCCCCCTAGTGTTCATCTCTAAACTCTTCATTTTTGGTGGCAAACGGGTAATTTTGTTGGTAAATGGTGAATTTTAGGTAAAAAAAACAACAACAAAAAAACAAATAAATTCTATTGTAGAATTCATCTATGAAATAATTGGCCAAAATATATTACGGTCCCTAAAAGTTCATATTGGTAAAGAAAAAATATTTTTTTTTTTCCAAAAAAGCAAATGTTTTGCAATGAAAATAGATTTCACATCATTACCATCAGTTAGTATAAAAAAAAAAAAAAAAAAAAAGTCTTTTGCACCTTGCAAAAACGGTTCCTGATGTCGAAAGCTTTGTCTCCAGGCAGAAGTGCGGGTGCGCCTGGCGAGCCATCCAGGTGAAGTACACTGATACATGGTGGCAAGCATTAGTGCTAAAAGACAGCGGGCCAAAGCATCTATTTCTCGAGTGCGCTCACGTCTCTCCATCCTCGTTCCGCGTAGCTGTCGGAGGGAGGTGTGGGTCCGGCAGGTATACCGCATCCCCCATGGCCAATGCGCTCCTGCTGCTCGCTGCTGCATTTTGGTCGTCTGGACCCCGTGACCAGTCGTTGATGGAGGTTTCTAAAAAGGGATTTATTTGCCAAACTATTCTTACCATAGAAGCTTTTACTTGAAATATTTAGCTCGGTCTGGGCGATAGATCTATTTGATGAATGGCTTCCATTTTTTTCCAATTCCAGATCATTAAAAAAATAAATAGATTAGATTTTTTTTTTTATTCACTCGTTTTCCATACCGCTTAAATAAGGTTATTTTGTCGTTAAAACTGATTAGTTTTTAGTTACATTTTTAAAAAAAAAGTCATAATTGGGTGTTTTGCTCCAAAAAGGCAAGTAAAAAAAAGAGATTTATAAAGGTAAATGGTTATTGATAATTAATAAAAGGCTATTTTTAACTCATTGGTGGCCATTGACCACATAGACGTCCAATCGATTTGAACCAGGAGGGCAGAATGAACAGAGATAGATGGATAACAGATAGATCATACTAGAGAAAACATCTAGCACCACCAATGGCACTGAACGATGAGCAGTCGCAGCAAGTCCTCAAAGTTTAAATAAATTTGAGACGTCTATCAATGTCAATGGCAGCCAGACTGTTAAAAGTGTTTGAAGAAACAACCCCGATCCAGCAATCTAATAGCAGGCAAACCCGTTGCTTACCGTGTTTGACTCCGAGAGATGCGGCGTATCCACCAGGACAAGCTCCTCCCACTGTCGATCCTCCTCTACTGTAGTTGATGGTGGAGAAACCCTGCATGAAGGCTGTTGGATAAAGAGCATGGTTAGGTCACTCAGGTGGCTAACAGGCTATTTTTCAAAAGGAAGATGGCTATGGCTTTGCTTATCATTCCTATACAAACACTCTTTTTTGGAAATAAAAACACAGACAAAAGTGAAAAGATGCAAATTCTGCATTTGTTGCGTCGTTGCATGTACATTAATAACTGGAGATTGTTCTTTGGTATCAGTTAAAAAGTAATTACCTGCAGTTACCTGTAGTTTTCTTATATTTTTGCTTTTTTGTATACATATTTTATACAAAATGTATTTATTTTCTGAACCACTTTATCCTCAATAGGGTTTCTGGGGGTGCTGGAGCCTATTCCAGCTAACGCCAGGGCAGAGGCAGGGGACACCCTGATCGAATACAAAATTGTAATTCAATAGAAAATATTCCCCTACTTACGAAAAATTCAAGTAAAAAAAACTTCTGGAATAAATTAATTGTGTAAGTAGAAGTACCACTGTATTTTGACTTGACCACACAATAAAGCTGTTATAAAATAACTCTGATTGAATGCGAAACTCAAAACAATGACTTGTTTGCTATTTTTGATCAGCTGCAATAAATTGTCAACATTTTTTTTAAACGAAAAGTCAGGTGCCAACAGGGAGAATCAAATCGAGGGGAAAATATACATTCCCATCGCTTAGATTGAAGAGCTTAAACATGAGACTGCATGGTTATTATGCATTACAGTCAATTCAAGGTGGTGGCATGCTCTTGAAATATGCATAACCGCACTTTTGTGGTTGGGTGTGGCTGGTATTTTTTTTGGATGTGGACGTAGAATATTTTTTGTTTTTCAGAGGGGGCAGAATACTGACAATTAAAAATCACTCCTACATGGCCTAACCCTGTCTTTACCTCCTCCAGCAGAACCTTGGCCTCCTCGGTGCAGGCTTCCTCCCGGTCCTGCTCCGCTGCTGCCATGGTCGCTGAAGTCTTGCAAGTTGGGCAAGGTCTTCTGGCGCTTCCTCTGCACCTCTTCTTTATCTACACACAGAGGCAGACACAAGGTTCATGTTTTTTTTTTTTTTTTTTTCACACGCTAAAGGCCTAAACATTTGGAAAACAATTATTTTCTGCTACTCGGGTTTTAATAATGGATACAAAATATTTCATCTCTGTTTGGCGTTAAAAGATTCCTATTAAGTCAAAATAATAATAATGTTAAGTTAAAAAAATGAAAAATAGGTTAATTTCTCACCAAAAGTTGATTTCTTTGTATCCAAAATGTTTCATGCTAGTCCAACAGGTTTAATATTGGGTAAAAAAAGTAACATTTCCGTTATTTTTTTAACTTTTGGTCCAGAAAGGCTAATATATTTGACTTATATTATGCTAAAAATTGTCATAAGTGTGGGATGTTCCTATCAAACATCCCACAGTTATGACAAAAGGTTTACAACCTTTGGCCTTTTATAGGCCAACCATTTCACTGATTGGTTGCCATTGATGAGACCAGAGCTAGACACCCAATATATGATAAATGATAAATAAATGATCACTCACGTTGTGTCCAAACGGATTGGCCCCCTAAAACCTTGACTGGCAGCCAATAAGTTAATTATAATACGAGTCGACGCCGATTAGTGTTTTGCGGCGGCCCTACTCGTTACGCACCGATAATCTGTGGGTGGTAGGTGAAGGGTTTGGGCTCGCTGGTCTCATTGTCAGACTTTCTCTTGAGCTGCACAAAGACGTTGGCGGGCCTCTGTAGGTTCTGATCTCGATATTTGGGCGTCTTGAAGACAATGGCGAACTGCCTGTGCACGTCTGTGGGTGAAAAGTCACCCAGAGCTTCCCAAGTCAGACCGGAGTCATCTTCCTCGAAAAAGCGAACTTGGATGTCGTCTGCGGTGCGGCGGCGGGGGGAGTCAGTTAGCATCCAGTCCACAAAGGTGGAGGAAAGCAATATTTGGTGAAATATAGACCTTTCTGGACTTTGTCACACAGGAGGTAGACTTCGTCTCCGCCACTCACGCAGCCGGCCGTACGGTCCATCCTGACGATCTTCAGATTGGATGCATTGGGAGCCTCTAAACACAAAAAGCCAGTCAGCCATTTTGCTTGCAAAAAGGACCAAAACTTTTGGCTAATTGGCCTTAGTCTTGGAAAACAACTTTACCACATAATGTGTGTGTGTGTGTGTGTACATGCGTATAACTATGTCTAAACACAACTTTACATTTACAACAACAAGAACAACAAAAATTCTAGAATATTTTTTTCTATAAAACTACATGCATAAGACCAATTCAAATGATTACTGTCTGTGAATGCTTTCGTTTCTGTGCCATGGATGGCGGTAGACATCCAATCCATTTTAGACCATTAGTGTCAAACACATTTTTTGTCGTGGGCCAGTTCGGACATTTGATTTCATGTGGAGGGGAGTTGTGTCTTTCAACTAGGCTGCCAAAATTAATTGATTAATGAATTGTCAGCTTTTCCTATCGTGCTGATTGAAAAATATTTTTTTGGGCCATTCAAATTGGCACAAATCTTCTGCAATTATCGATTTAAAAAGGGGAATCAGGGGCAAATATTCCCTATACATCTACAATAACACCACTGTATAATCATTTCTTTGAATATGATCATAAAACAGAAAGTCGGCACTCGTCATTTACTTTCTCAGGCCGCACAAAATGCGACGGGGGGCCCAGATTTGGCCCGCGGGCCGCCACTTTGACACCTGTGATTTAGATTGTTCAAATAGATTGAACGTCTAGCACCAGTTTGGGTGAAAAAAGCCCTGTATAATTTGCTATTCCCGGTAGCTTTGGTTGGTCTGCACGCATTTAAACAGGCGGCGGTGGAGACTGACTGCTGTCGTAGATGGGGTACGAGGTGACAGGTTGCAGAGGTCTGGTGAAGCCGCCGTCGCTGTCAGGGAGGAAGGCGGTAAACATGAGCCGCACCACACTGAGGTCCATCTCCTTGGCCTGGGCGCAGGCAGCACTGCCGATGACGGCACGCTGGCGCTCTGCACACACAGCACAGTGAATAAAGACCTGGTAGCATTATATCCAAACGTCCATTCAAAGACTCACCGGTCAGCTCGCGGGGCACGCGGCCCTCGCCCTGCAGGGCATCCACATCCGGGTGGACGCCTAGACCATAGTTGTAGCCCATCCGAAAGGCCTCCGTCATACGCTCCTCTAACGTCTTTGCCACATTCTTCTTGGTCACGTGCTGGATGCCCAAGTTGGGGAAACTGACCAAAAAAAAAAGGCTTTTTTAAAATGTAATAAGTGATTTAAAATAAGGAAATATTTACTGTCATTTTAAATTATATTCCAAAATTCCACTTCAAATAAAATAAATTCTGGTAAAGTGAAAAAACCTAAAGGGGAAAACACTGAAAATGAACCTATTCAATATAAAAATATATTTATTATAAATGACAAACGGAGAGGAAAATTAATATTTTTATATTTATTTTCAACTGAGCACATGTGAGCAAAGATGTGCCAGAATTTCCTATGCCTAGACGTAAAAAAGGTCAAAAATCAGTATCCAACTTGGCACAATTAAGCCAGAAATCTTAAATAGTTATTATTAATTCAGTCCTAAACTTCAAAAATCATCTAAAATTTGTCACCAAATCTACCAATTATCACCAAAAGCCAGGATTAAGTGCCTTTTCCCTTACAAGACATGAACAAAAATATCCATTCGTAAACTTTAGTATACAGTAATCCCTTGTATACCACGGCTTCAATCTTTGCGGCTTCCCTACAGTGCAGATTTTTTTCTGGTTGATTTTTTTTAAATAACATCTTTTTTGTTGTAAATTCGTAAAAATGTGAAAATCCACACTGAAACTTGCAAGCGGAAGCCACTCCCCCTGTCCTCTGCTTGCTACTAGAACTCAGCACTGAAGCATATACATAATAATAATATTTTTTAAGTTGGTAAAAATGTAAAAGTCCACGCTGAACTCTAGACTTTAATGTCGTGAGTTACAAAATCAAAAACCAACGAACCACACATCATACTTTCTTAAGATGAAAACCGCAACAAAGCATTTGTTTAAAAATTGAGAATTGGAACTTATTGTCAACAGGAAGAAAATCTCCATACGTGATGTTGGTGTCTTTGGGAGGCACGTCCATGATGCAGAGGCCCTTGTCACACTGCTTCCCCACCAGACTGTGGGCGTGCAGTTGGGGGAGTGGAGTCAGTGCCGTCACCAGCTGGACCACCACGCGGGCCGGACCCTGGTAGTTACAGATCTGAGCCAAAAAAGCACAGACATTACACCGTTGCTCATGGATCCAGGTATATGACCTACTGGGATGTCTAATCTTATCAGTGGCATGGAAACTATTAGTTATTTTTCTTCCACTTTCAGTACATCCATTGATGGAGCGTTATTTATTAGAGCAAATAGTGTAAATCTATAGTAACATACATATATTTGTGAAATACTAGTCAATTCACAAGATGAACCCATGTGTCTGTGTGCGTGTGTATATATGTACATATATATATGTATACATATGTATATGTATATATATGTGTATATATGTGTATATATATATATATATATATATATGTGTGTGTATATATATATATATAGATATATATATGTATATATATATATATATATATATATATATATATATGTGTGTGTATATATATATATATAGATATATATATGTATATATATATATATATATATATATATATATATATATATATATATATATATATATATATATATATATATATACACACACACATACATATATATACACATACAAATATACATATATACATACACACACACACACACACACACACACACACATACACACATACATATATACACATATACATATATACATATAAAACTACCAGCTGGGAACAAACGTCAAGTTAAAAAAATATGAAAACGATTATATGTACACGTTTTTTTTTATTTTAAAATTGAATTCTATTTTTTTTTACCTTGACAGTAGGATACGTTTTCCTGTTCTTCTCACTGGACGCTCCTGGCAGGCCGCCGTGAGATGGACCTTCGCAACCATAACGGAAACGGAAGCCGCGCTGACAAACATCAAGGGGAAAACAATCAAGAAACAAAAGACACTGAAATTCATCAGTGTTGAGAGTTTCTATCACCATCTCAAAAAGCATAAATCCTTGCGAACCAAACTGACTGTTGTCCCTGTTCTACAAATTTTAAGTCAGTATATGCACTATATAAAATAGGTATATATACTACTACATAAATCAGTATAAATAAAATATATACGAGTATATATAAGTCAGTATATATAGAATATGTACTAGTATATATAAGCGAGTATTTATACTGAAGAAAATAGCTGATATTCTTTACAACCCTATACTTAAAAAATGCATTTTTAACAACACTTTTTAGTCCCATTGACAATAATGGATGTCCAATCATAGTGCAACACAACTAAATAAACAATTTTTTTTGATGATTTTAAAGCTCTTCTAATAATTTATTTTTATTCAATTAAAGGAATATTTTATTTGTATATTTAGGTTAAAAATAAAAGCGCAAAAAAGGACTTGGCATTCAGTATTTTTTACTTGGGTTTTAAAAAATGATTTTTTGAACTACAAAGAAAAAGAGTAAATATAACATTTGTAAGTAAGCATTTCTATTTATTGAATTAGATTTTTTTAAAGGGAAAAACTGTTAATATTCCCTAAAGATGTATAATCTTCATGGGACTTTTAATCATAAAACATGAAGCCAACACATTATTTTATCAAACTCCACAAAATGATGTGGCAGGCCACCACTCAATTATCTTATCTTATCTTGTCTTATCTTAAATTAGCAACCTATGGATTAATTGACCATCAAAATAATCGTTTGTTGAAATCCTAACATACCTGTTTGGGTTGTTCCAGGATATGTAGAAAGGGTCCGTCCCCTAAAAACGAAATGAAGAGTAAATGAAATGGAGGAAACAATATAAAAACTGGAAAAATATATACATAATTCAAACAAATATTTTTAAAAAAGTTCTAAATAATTGGACATTATATTGTACTTGTTGTCTTAATGAACGGATTCCGGTGAAATTGTTTTAATTTCCTCATAAATCAACTAAAAAGTTTAAACTTATGTTGTGACCAAAATGACCAAAGTAGTCAATTCATTAGGGAAACACCCCTCACCTGTTGTCAAGGACGTGGAGTGCGAATGGAGTGCAGGGAATTGTGGGAAGTCCCACGCAGGGTCCATGATCAGTGTGTCAAGGATCTGCCACAAACATTTGAAACATTTTTTAGCAAAAAAACAGCACCGCAAAGCGGCATTAACTTGCCTGCAGCACGCCTACGCACGCGCACCTGATTGCTGACAGGAAGGAAGTGCTCATCGCCCGCCATAGTGCCTGAAAAAGTAAGGAGAAAAAAAGTGAGGTATATTTTTTGTTCAAAATAATACTGTTATTTTAAGGATCTGCTCATCACCCTTTATTACTTGTGTCACAGGGCTGAAGTCATTTGATTGAGTAGAAAAATCACAAGTTATTTCCTGTTCTATTAAAGTGAGCTTGACATTTTATTTTATTTTCATTTTTAGAGGATGAAAATCTGGTTATTTTGTATTTCTATGTATTTTAATATTTTAAAATATTAAATCATTGGCTGCCATTATTAACGACAATAGATGTCCAATCCAGTAATCCCTCAAACATCGCGGCTTCAACTTTCATGGATTCATTACATCACTGATATTTTTCAGGAAAGAAAATAAGTTCATAAAAATGTGAAGATTCATGCTGAAACTCGCTAGCGGCGTCGGCTGGTGGTCTGGCGGCGAACGAGGTATATACATTTATGACTTCTTGTAACTCCCCATAGCAGTTTGGAAACACTATTAGAAGATTAAAATCAAAACGAGATTAAAGTCATTTTGTTGCCCTTTTATTTACATTGAGTGAATCTGAAGTTGTTTGATTTCACTTTGGCTAGGTAAGATCCGTATCAAAACAAAACTGCTTTTGTCCTACTATTAGGAAATTGAAGTAAACAAGGAGACACATTCATAAGATGAAAATATTATAGATAACCGTAAAATTACAAGAAATTAGTCAGACTGAAACATTACAGAATGAAAATAAATCATCATGAGGTGGTTTTGTTGCTTATTTTTACATTGCGTGAGACAGAATTGTTTGTCATCATTTTAAGCAGCTTTGATGCAAAATTTTATATTGTTTGTTTCAAACGTCATAAAATGACAAAGTTGTGTTAAATCGTTACGTAAATTGGAACTTTTTCAGGGGCACCGGAACTTCAATTTGTAGTAAAATTAAGAAAATAAGAGCATTTGGCGACGAGAAGGGTTTAATGACAAAACGTGAGAAATGTACGCGTATGTCAATTTTTCGAGCGTATATAGAACATCCGGTTTCTAATTTTTCTACTTGCTAAAATTTCAATTTTACGAGGCGAAAAACACAAATGCGAGCCAAAAGTAAAGTAAATATAGGAACAGCGTAACAATATTTGCTTTCAGCACACGCTGGATACACATTATAGGGGGCGGTTATAATGAAATATAAATCAAAATTAAATGACTATGTGGGAGGAAAGGGTAAACTATGTTAGCCGTTCTCGAAAAGTGTTTTCGCTAGGTTGTTTGTAAACCTCTTCGAAGGAAGTTAAGATATTAAATGTCATCTGATAATTTTATATTCACCCCTGAATTAAAATGTTTGGACCATTCACCAAAACAATTTTTCGCAAGGAGGAAGAGGGAGTAAGATGTCGTGCCGGAAGAAAAAAAAACAATTTAAAATGATTTTTAAAAATGCGCCAAATGACTGTCAATCATCTTCAATACGTTCTTTATTTACCGCATGTATAAAAGTTTTTGTTTATGTTTTTTTTTTTGTTATTCTGGACGTAGCAGCACATGTCGGAGCGGCCAAGTTTCAGATGGAAAGTAGCACCGATAAGGAAGTACACAACAAAAGGACAAGCCCGACACTTGACAAGGACACAAACCGAGTTTCATCGTCGTGTACATAAGCATTCCCTCCGCGAGATTCAATACTCGTGCTCGAGTCTTACCTTCCAAGTTGATTCGGCTCAGTTTGCCACTTTATTTGGAGGAATCGACACGAGCGGCGTCGCCATTTACGGCCGCGTGACGTCGCCGCCGTCGTCGGTTTCCGCGACGTGACGCAAAGCTCCAAAGTCAAATGTTTCCAGGACAGACGAGACGAACCGGCAGATGCCACCCACTCGCCTTTCTAGTTCTTAAATCTCAAAAGTCAGAATAGTAATTGTCGGTATACTTAAGACTGATTTTGCTTCCCTTTGGGAAATTCCCTGTGACGCGCTGCTGAGATGGACATTAATAGAAGACGTCTCACTCCGAGCGAAACCGAAACACCAGTTGTTGCTCATCTCGCACCCGATTCACACTGTTCAAACTCCGAAGTGTTCCAACAATTTATACACAATAGGTTTTAGTCTTATACGTCTAAAACTTCACGCT
The DNA here is from genome assembly GCF_051989575.1 of Stigmatopora nigra. Lineage (NCBI taxonomy): Eukaryota > Metazoa > Chordata > Actinopteri > Syngnathiformes > Syngnathidae > Stigmatopora > Stigmatopora nigra. The sequence goes on from NC_135521.1 coordinate 3,400,979, forward strand.
CCCACCTCTCAAAAGTAACGTTTTCAACAAAAACAATGATTTTTTTCTTGAGATGGGTCCTCCAACGCGACTGCGCACGCGCTTAGTTCGAAGTTGCGAAGTTTGGTCACGGTGCAAAGTCACGTGGCTCCAAGCCCCCCCCTGCGAACCTTGTAAGAATAAGCCGTTCTGAAAATAAATGTATACAAATAATCCCCAATTTGATTTTTTAAAATGTATTTGTATGTTTCCATGTATTTGTACCATTTGTTAATTTATTGGCGTTAATTTTTTATTTCACCACACAGTGGTGCACTTGCACCCTCAGACCCTCATGATTGCGTCATGACAAACACTTCCGGGGGACTCTTCAGGCTCGTCCTCATATTTCATTTGTAACGTGTGTTTATCAACAGATTTGTTTACATTGACATGACGACGTAATCTCCCACTGGATCGATCACCTTTTGTTTCTAGTGAGGGGTATGTTAACATGAACATTCATCCATGGTGGAAGTTCCCATGAGGGAAAAGAGGAACAATGTGGAGAGTTAAGGGACTTGCGTGGAGAGGTAAGACGAACGTCAAGGGCACCGACGAGATTTATTGTATCTGGTGTCTTGTTTATTTTGGTCCAGCCAAGTGCCTTAAGTGTCTTCAAAGTCGTCAGCACTTATTTTAAAAGTGTTCTTTTCGTCCTTCATAACACCATTGATAATAATTAAATACAAAGCATTAAATGCCTTAAATTTACGCTATACGGATCTTGTTTGCGCTTTTAATTTCCATGTCATATACAGTTCTTATCCTTGAACCCAAAATCTGAGATTAAGGATTAAATTTGACGCAAATCACCATACTTTAAATTCAAATATAACTTGAATATATTTATTCTACACGCTAAAGTGCCTTATGAAAAACCTATGATTGCCAACCTGTGCACCTGTCATTATCAATGCAACTGGCATAATGAATTCTCTGGAAATTCCCCCAAATTCTTAAGTGGTGGAAGCATTGTATGTTGTGCTTGTGGTAATGTTTTGTGTATGTGCACATTTTGTCTTTGCAGTGCTACATCACTACCACACCAACACCCCGCTACGTCTACCCCAGAATCACCATGTGGAAGATAAAGTTATCAACCACTCTACCGTTCTCTCTTCTCTAAACTCTTCAGACAGCAGGTACAGGATAGATTTGCAAAATCTGGAGGCGGGGCTAATAGAGCCAATCCAGGAGAAGAAAAGTATAAACATTTAAAACAAAATTAGAATTAAATTTAGTGTATGGTTAGATTAAATTTATTTTTGAGTGTGTCTGCATCGTAATCCAACCGGAGTACCCGCAGGAAACCCACGCAGGCCCAGGAAGAACATTCAAACTCCACACAGGTGGAAGTGACCTGAATTTGAACCCAAGACCCCGGAGCTGTGAGGCCGACGTGCAAATTTAATCTTACAATCATTCTACTTATTCAAACATTTTAAAAAATCCCACATGGTCCTCCAATTTTAATGATATATATTCCAAAATCAATTGAAAAAAAAACAAACAAATTTGCACTCTTTTTCAACTATTTAATGAAGTCCAAAGCATTTCTATTCAACATTGAATTTTCTCCATTCACACACATACAGAAATTCTAGTCTCTGTTTTCACAGAATTTTGTTCTTTTTAAAATAGTTTTGAGTGGTTTAGAATGACATCATAACTGTTGCCATTCATAAACTTTCAGTTATCATAAAGAGGAGGATGGCGGGAGTCGGGAGAAACAAAGGGCCTTTAAATCCACCTTCACAGAGTTGCCTCGTTATACAGCCCTTGACGCCGTTGGATGGGTATGTCATATTTCTCATGTGAACAATGAATAATTTTACTGCATTTTAGTTCATTTATCCAATTATGACCTCACAGGTTTAGCATGTGGTAAAGTATTTTGACTAAATAGACATCTTAGTTACATTTTTTTTCTTACCCTGACACCTGATTCTAATTAGCAAAAAATTGCCCTTCTATTTTTTTAAATATTGTTTTGATTTATCATTTTGTGGAAGCAACAACTAACAGTTTATCATCACACATGTCCAAAGGGGGCGTCGGCAGTGCTGTTCATGCAGATATGCCGGAGGATCCACTCCAGTTTCTCTTCGTGCACTGATTCCAGTCCAAGCTCAGGAGTTTGGACAACCTCGCTCACTTTGCAAAAGTGTGGATATCGCTGTCTGCTAGATATATGTAAGCATACGATCTTTGCAAATGTAATAAAATAAGACCGTTCCACTTTAGCAATCGACTATAGAGATTCACTACATCACGGCTTGTATCCACCAGATATTTATCAAAAAAATTATAGTGTAGGAGCAATAATACAAACATAAAATGGAGAAAAAAAGACAAGTCACAATTGAAGAGTATTTTGTTGGCCGATAGAGGGAAATGTCTAACTTTGGTAATTATTCAAGAATAGTACAGACAAGGGTTTTAAAAGTCCAAATACAAATAAATAAACACCATAAAGTACTGTTCCTAAATTGGGGTTATTTACCTGTTGGAGCAAGTCTTGGAACCTATTATCCGCGATAAACAAGGTATTAAGTTTTTCCCTTTTTGTTAAGCAAAATAATGGCATATGTGAACATTGTCTTAATATTACGATTGGAGTCGAACTGTTATGACAAGATTAGTTTTACTTAATGGTTTGTATTAGATTAGATTAGAACTTTATCTGATCTTGTATCTTGCCTCACATCTGGCAATATGATTCATATCATGATTCAATTCGATCCAAATTAATCCCGATATTCCTCTTTGAGACTATTGAAACTATTTTTTTTGCATATCACTGATCAAAATGAACATAGAAATAAATGTATAGCAATTTATTGCAGAAATGTTATTCAGTACTGATGTAACATTTTTATTTTATATTTGAATAATAATGGCTATTATTGTAACATTTTCTGATTTTTTTAGTGTAGACAAGCTCTTGTAGAAACCAGCTTTAGTCCAAACAAACAATTAAAAAAAATAAATCAAGTAAAATCATAAGCCTTTAATGTCATTTTACACAGCTGCGTATAACAAAATGGGTAGTACTACTCCACAAAACAGGTAAAAACATAAATAAGTAATATAAAAATAAACTCCAAACTGGAGAGTAAAGAGCCACTGCACCCATGCGTGCTGCCATCTTGGATCAAAACATTTTAAAGAAATCAAAACACTCAATATGAAAAAGTTATTTAAAGATATGGTAGGTCAAAACATTAGCTTGATATTTCCAGGTATATTTACCACCACTGGGCCAAAAGAGAAAATAATGTATATACTATACTATATATATATTGTAGAATTCATTTTTAATACCCTTACTATGTATTGACTATCTTTTTATATTTTGGTGGTGTGCTTCAGTATTGAGGAAAGATGTGGTCCTAAGAGGGGGGAGTGCGGCGTTGAGCCTTCACAATCAATCCAGCAGTGGAGGAAGTGATGTCACGCAACACAGAACTGAACAGAACCCCCTGACTCCTAATGTCTGTATCACAGGCTGTGAGGAGGAGGTGGGCCTGGGTTCCCCCTTACAAGGTGTGTTCAGTATTAGCTAGTCTGCTTTGGCCAAAAATGGCAAGCGCAACAAACATCGCTTTTAAAATTGAAGAAAATCTCCACTTTCTTATTGGCCATAGATGACACACATGGATGCCCCCCAGAGAAGAATATTTTCGAAGAAGAGCCCAGAGACACAGATCACACTAACAATGAGGTTCGGCATATGAGTTTATTATGTTAGCATTTTCACTTTCTTATGTATTAGCGATTAAATATGTTTTTTTTTGCACCAAGTTTATGTTCCAACGTGAGGAGGCACTGGCAGAAGCAGCTCAGAACCTCCAAAAAGTGGCTGAGAGCAGTGTCCCAGTGATCCTTAACATTATTGGTATTTATCTTTTACATAACTACTCGACTACTATAGTAATCCCTCAATTATCGCGGTTAATGTAGACTAGACATAAACGAAAAACCGCAAAGTAGGGTCACCACTATTAAAATGAATATATATATATATATATTTTTTGTAATTCATTGCTGAGTCCTAGTATCAAGCAGAGGACAGCGTGGATTTTCACATTTTTATGAACTTTAAAAAAAAAAAAAAAAAATTTATTTTATTTTTTTATGAAGACCTATATATACAATTAAATAAGTTAAATACAGTAATACCTCGATTATCACGGATAATGTAGACCTGAAATGGCCACGATAAACGAAAAAAAGGTCACCCCTATTAGAAAGAAAAAACATAAAAAAAATAAAAAAATTAGGATAAAAAAAAAAAAAATATATATATATATAGTTTTTTTATTATTTTTTTTATTTTTTTTTCTTACTTCAGTGCTCGCTGTTTTCAAGTTTAAGCGTGGATTTTCAACTTTTTATGAACTTTAAAAAAAAAAAACATTTCCCCTAGAAAAAAAATCCACGATGTAGTGAAGCCGCAATATTCGAGGGATTACTGCACATATGCACCGAGTCATTTTTCTTTCACATGTTTATATTTTTATTATAACTGAACAACATTCCCGCCATGGTACATTTTGGCAATATGTAGTAGTGATCTAGCTTCCCACTCTCACTTCTCGCTACAGGCCTCGAAAAAGCCACAAGTGGAAACAATGAAGAAGCTTTCACTTGTTTCCTAGCGGCAGCTCAACACGGCTACAGTAAAGCTTTGTTTAATACTGGCGTCTGTTACGAGAAGGGTAGAGGAGTAAGCAAGGATAAAGAGAAGGTAAGGAGATACACACACACACAATCACTGATCATATATATATTTAACATTGACCCTATATGGCCAAATGTATTTTATGTGATACATGAATGACCATTATAAGGTCATAGTTTCATTTTTTTTTGCATTCACTGTCAATTATTCACTGGCTTGGGCTTTAAAAGTTCAATATTGAACATATTTTCATTGAAGGCTTCACATTACTACCGGCGTGCAGCAGTGGCAGGTCATCATCAGGCTCAGTATCGATTTGCAAAGCTGCTCTTGACCAGTAAAGGACACCAAAATAAAGAAGAAAAACTGAAAATGGCCATCAGCTTTTTAGAGAAGGCTGCTGCGGCTGGGCTAACTAAGGTGAGAAGCCTTAAGTCACATATTGCAGAAATATACGACATTTCCTCACAATAGTTTTTACTTAATTCCCACTTTTTTTAGGCTCAATTGTGCCTAGCGTCGGTGTATTCTTTGGAGCCAGTGAGAAATGGCAGTAAGGCTGTGTACTACTTGCACATGGCGGCAGAAAGCAATGTGAGTCCTGTGAATTTGATTATCAGTTGTAGACGAGGGCAATTTTTACTATTATTATTATACATTTTTTTTTTGGTCAATCAGTTTAGCTACTGTATTTTCACGACTATAAGGCGCACCACATTATACGGCGCACCTCAACGAATGACATTTTTTCCATATATAAGGCGCACTGTATTATAAGGCGCACTGTCTATTTTGGAGAACATTTAAGACTCTTAAGTGTGGATTATAGTCGTGAAAATACGGTAATTGCTATTGACTTCCAGGTATGAAGCACTCACTACTTTACAGTCACCTCTAGAGCCAGCCATTGTTGATGTTTTGGATTTTTTGGTATAAAATCTTGCAGTGGGGGAGGAGCTATATGATGGAAGATTTTGTAAACTAAGATGGCATCTGCATATTTAACAGTAACCGTTAGTGTTTTTTTTAATATCCGACAGTGGTGGTTTTTCGTTTTTGGTTTTCTGTTTTTTTCCATATATAAGGCGCACTGTATTATAAGGCGCACTGTCTATTTTGGAGAAAATTTAAGACTTTTAAGTGCGCCTTATAGTCGTGAAAATACGGTACGTGTCCTTTTAGATTAGTGACAATGCGTGAAATATATACCGAGTTTGGAAATGTAATAACAAAAGTGTTTCCGTTTTTTGAGTTTTTTTTTCTCCTTGTCTGCACTTAGGACAATACTGCCCTACTCCTATTGGGTCAGTGCTACGAGAGCAGCTTTGGGGTCCAGCAGAACTTGAAGAAAGCATTTGAATTGTATAAACGAGCCGCTCAAGCTGGGAACAAAGAGGCCCAGCGCTTACTGCTGTCTCCCATTGGGACACACAGTACGTGACAGTGCATGTGAAAGCTTGTTTCTCATCTGTAAATAAGCATCCCGACTCCCTTCCATTCTTTATTTTACAGTGTTGCGCCCTATCCGTTCTTCTCCGTGTTTCTCCGTGTCAGACCGGGACATCCAGCAGCTGTTTTCTCGTGAGCGCGCAGACTCCCCTTCGGTTGCTCTTTCCTTCCTGCCCCACTCCTGGAGCACAGGTTGCATAGACATGGCTCCTGCGCTTTCATCTTCTCATCTCCATTCTCAAGGTTTGGAGGTAAAATACTGCCAGTGGGTAGTAGGTGTTGGATAACAGGTTTAAATTGAGCCTTGTGTTCTGATTAGAAAACAGTAGGTTCCCAAATTACGAATACAATTGGTTTCAGACCACCATTCGCAAGTCAATTTTCGTAAGTCCAATAAAGTACCAATTATATAGATACTACGTGTGCTACTGAGGTGGAAGGAATTGGCCCTTCACAAGGCATTTCAGCTCAATGGGCACAACAGTGCTAGCATGTAACATGCTTGCATGCATATGTTTTAATAAAGGCAGCAGTCGCAAAACTTGTTTGATTATGCTATATTGACGTGATGTGTACTTGCGTTATTAGAATTTAAAGTATTCAAACATCTACAAAGCCGTAAAAGTCGTCATCTTCAGTATCCAACATTAAGAGCTTGCCGTCCAACGCGCATGGTTCCAAATTATTGTCAATCGGAGTTGTCGCCGTGGGCTTTCGTAAAAGTGATGCCAACCGAAAGCTCGCCTTGCTCGCTGACAATTTAGCCCAGGCATCCACAACCCATTCACAAATTGTTGTTAACTCTTCCGAGTTATAGCTCTTAGTTTGTTTGAAATGTGCCTCTTAAAAACGTATCTCTTTGCAAGTGACATTTTTTTGGGTGTCAAACTGATATTTTACTGAATGCTCACACCCAAATGTGTTTCTATTTTTATGTGCTTCTTGCACCCCTTTTCACGTTAGGCCCTTATCTCTATATACAAGTAGCAGGTCAGCAAGAACTGAACTCAGTCAAGCAGTAAGGGTCAAATAGCGACACCAATTTTGAGTATTTAGTGTATCCACAAGGGGCACCGACTGTTTGGATGCCTCTCGTCCATTTTAGAGAACATTTTAGACTTTTAAGTGTGCCCTATAAGTATATAAAAATATAGACCAGTCAGCTGGTGTTCACATCTACGAATGTTCGCAAATCGGATGGTCGTAAGTTGGGAACCTAGTGGACAAGAAAATACACCAAATGAATGAAAATACCAACCCCTATATCCATATAAACAGGTGCAGTCGAAATCAAATTTCATTCAATCTGACTGAGGTGGTAGTATTTGCCAATCAGTTCAGAAGTCATGTAAACTGTCAGTCAGAATAGTTAGTTACCTTCAGCCCAAAATCCAATCAGGAAAACACTAAACAATTGTTCATTGTTGATATTCTTCCATACGTTTGGAAATTTACCTTCTAGTCAGCCTATTAGTAGTCCTTGCGGTCATTTTATTCTGCAAATTGAAGTTACAGGCCTTGTTTGCTTTCAGTTTTACTTCAAATTATTCTTCAGTTCTGTTTTTTAAGGAAGCTTGTTGAGTATGTATGTCCACTGTGAGTCGGAGTCCCAATAGGATTGTTTTTGTTTTGTCTATTATGGACAATCAATCACCTAAAACGGTGAAAGTTTGAAGCCATGGTTACTGTGAAAGGAGACAATATTTTAGAGAGAAAGGTCAGTACATTGCGTTCTTGGTTCTTCATAGTTTGTTATAACACCGCCTTAGATTTAATTTGCATTTGTGTTTTCACAAGAGAATGTTTTACATGTGTACGTTGAATGACGTGAGTAAAAGTTAATATTAGTCATACTTTTGTATATTTTTATACGCCTTTACAATTTTAAGTTTTTTTCTAAAATGAGCATTGCCGATCCCACCTGCTTGTTTAAAACCAAAAGACAATTGTTAAGCCATTAAAAAAAATCTTTTGAAAAATATGTGTTTAACAAAAAAAAGATTGAAAAAAATCAATCACTCCTCTATTAGGACAGCCATTTCTGGCTACCATAAATTTCAAGTCTCTACGTTGCACGGATTGGACAAACGTAGCGAGAGAATCTTAACATACACACACATACACACCCATAAATCCCGCTTTATAAGGATTATAGATGAGAATGAATGAGGTAGTATAGCATGGCCTTTGCACAGGTCTCTGAAAATGGCCTGTTTTCCCCAATTATAGTCAGTTATGACAACATTTGGACACATATGGCTTTACACTTGGTAAATTAACTAATAATTGGTGATTAGTTGAGTGCCAAAATAATCATTTATGGCAACCCTAGATTATCCCCAGAAAATCTGACAGTAAGTGGCCAACTAACGTAAGAAAATACCTGAAGGAGGGGTTAACTATGGGCCGCTGCTCAGTTTTTATTGTCCCGCTGCAAATAATCAAGATATCAGTAAATAAGATATCAGTAAATATGACCCACACTAGAATCTTACTCCAATTATATTGCACATGTCGTATTTAACATTAGATGTAGCGAGTCACTTAAACAGCAATTATCCATTAGCTGAAATGACAATCTGACAACATATTGAAACAAATGTAGAAAACTGTGAACTTTTATTATTTTGTTTTGCATAAATAATCTTCTCCAAAGTTTGTTTCAGTACAATTAATATAAGTATGGAATATTCTTATGTCTTTAGATGATTTTGTTGTTTGTTGCTCTTAACTCATTTACCTGCACTGATTGATACTTATAGACATCAAATCCATTTCATCTTCATCAAGTCTAACTGCCATTTAAAGCAATCGAAAGCTGACAGCCCTCTCAGTCAAAATGGTTGGATGTCTCACTTGAACTAAAACAAAAAAAAATATTTCAAGTTGCCTTGTGTTTCTATGGATTTTCCTTTTAAAGCAACTCTCAAAGAAAAAAAATTGCACTCCCCTGAACTAGAGCGATTCAGTTGCATTATTAATTCCAAATAGTTTTGTGTAATTTATATGTACTTTACAGCATTAAATAAAACCAAAGCATATCAAACCATAAAAGAATACCAAGTTCCTAAGTGATTGATGCCCCACTATTTTTCGTCTCATCATAAACCCCTAATTGGATTTTTTGTGATGCCACCACAATGCTTTAATTGCATCTGGCAAATACATGCAAAGTGACATCTTAATGTTGCTGTAACAACAAAAAATAATGATAAACAGAAACAAACTGGCCTCCACAAGTGGTCAACATCAGGTACATTTGTAAGGAAGACCATTACTGTTCATAAGTAAACACAAAAATAAACCCAGTAAAAATAAAAAAAAATAAAAAAAACATCTTCTTTCAACGACTAGACCATTATGGTCAGAGTTTCTGGAAAAGGTGGCGGGGATGGGGACCCTTCGGAAAGGGTTTCCCTCAGAAGAAGCTCTTTTTCCCGCAAGAGGCATGGCCCAGTGTGCGAGTGGTAGAGTCGCATGAAGGCCAGCATGGATTGCAGCAACCACAAGACTGTCACAAACCACAGAGACGCCTGCGCATAAAGACAAGATGCATTCAAATCTAGACTAATCCACTGTGAGTCATTTATGGATTAGCAAATTAAAAGTAGGTCACAATGAAGAAATCTCAGAATTTAGAACACAAAATGACCTCATTCCGATAAATAGGGGTATTTTTTTAAGTTATTTTATTCTCTGCATTGAACCGTGTAGTTTACACTGCAAATGAGCTAATTTATGTGTTTTTTTTTTATAGGATAACTAGTAACATGCGTGGTTGTTTCATTCATTGACTTTGCTTAGCATGCCATTACTTGGGTTGTCTTCAGTTTTTATCTAAATGCAACTCTTTCTTTATCCAACAACACCAAGTTTTGAGATTGAATAAGGGCTTACATGTAGCAAATTTTAGTCCTCACCTTTGCTAGACTGAGTTCTGTGTAGAAGGACGAGGTGTCCACGTCCAGATAAAGCGGAACCGACATAGACGCGGGACAGCTGTAAAGAGAAAAAAAAAATCCCAAAGCATTTATATAGAGCGTAGTTTTTCGACATTCGCAATCACAGAGTGAGAGGGAAAACCACCTGAATGATTGGGTGTTGTTGTCGGTCACCGTGTCACACCAGGAGGCAAGCCCCAAAGACAAGATGACGCTGGAGCCAGCCGACAGGAAGAGCATACACACACTCACCAGCACCGTCAGAAAAGATGAAAACAAAGTGCTGTGTAAAAAAGATACAATATGCCACAATTATTTTTTTATGGATGTTTTTGTTTTAGCACCCCCACCACCCTAATGAGGATAAAGACGTTCAGAAAACGAATGAATGAATATCAACATTTTGGCAAATTATAACATGCCTATTAAAAAAACACTCGCAAAAATATGCAAAATACTGAAATGTTAAACTATTGAGTATGAATCAACATTCTGTGTGGAGTTTGCTTGTTCCCCCGGGCCTGCGTGGGATTTCTCTGGGTACTCTGGTTATTTCAAAGGCATGCATGGTAGGCTGATTGGACACTCTAAATTGGTCCTAGGTATGAGTGTAACCGTGCATGGTTGCCCGGTGATTGGCTGGCCAGTAATTCCCGGCTCCAGCACCCCATGCGAACCTAGTGAGGATAAAGCGTTTCAGAAAATGAGATGACATAGTATTTACATCCCCAAATGATGTCTTTTTTCCCACGACACGTGAAACACTCACTCGTCATGTCGTCCGTAGAGGTAGAAGAGGCACCGCCAGCCCTGCGCCGCTCCGTAGAACACCGTGAAAATACCCACAAAAGTGGCAAACTGGCAGGCTGCAGGTGGTCCCCACTGCTGCACCACCAAGCGAGCCACGACGCCCCCCGCTTGCCCCTCGCCGGCTTCTTCTTTAGTCCAGTAGCCGGCGGAGAAGAGGGCGCAGCGGCCTTTAAACGCAGAGCCGTTGAGAGCCATGGGGACGACCACCAGCAAACCCGCCGCCATGGAGAGGGCGTGAGCGGCACAGTGAGCCAGCAATAGCCGCCGGTCCAGCTCCATGTCCGAGTCAGGGAAGGGTGAGTTTAAAAAAAAACAAATACAGGTTTTAAAAGGTCACAGCATCGTGCACATCTCTACGTTCGCTTTGGGAAGGTTTGGATAGTTTCCGAACAGGGGCGTAACCCTACTGACGATGATAGCTCAACTCCAACTGTTATTACACAACTATACGTGAAAAGTGCAAAACAGACTGACGTCCCACTCTCTACTAGTTTCCCATGCCACTTTTACTTCATTCTGACAAGGTTTCCCATTGAATTTTTCCGACAATCAAGAGTACAGATTTTAAAAACATATGTTTCTTTTAACCTTTATATCATTAGCAACTTTGAATAATACATAGCTTCCCAAATAACCCCATCACTGATGCAGATTAAATTGAAGTATTTGTAATTCTTCATCAAAATCACAAATTTATTATATTTTTTCTTATTTTGGTCAGCAATAGCGATGTACAATGACCACAGTGATAAAGTGGAACAATATTAAAACATACAAAAATATGACCTATATTTTCTATTCTCGGAATGGAGCGTTTTATCTTCAATTCAAACGATCTTTGATTCCATTCCCTTCAGAATGACGTTGCTGCACCGACGTCACCTATGTTTTTAAATAACAGATTTAGATACAAATCAATCATTCAAATAGATTTTATAATCATGAACACCTCCATGCATTTCTCACAGGTTGCAGAAATATACACACAGCCCTTGATATATATTAATTATGTTTGTTTTTTTAAATTAACTCAAGTAGTAAGGTAGCATATCAGTTGTTACATTTTTAGTTTATAACTTCTGTGGTGGACATAATGCAGCATCAAATATGTGATCATGGAAAAACCCCATACAAAGCAATAAAAATGGGTGCCAGCATCATTTGACCTGTACTTTCAGCAAAATGCCGAAACCCGGGATCGAACCAGGGACCTTTAGATCTTCAGTCTAACGCTCTCCCAACTGAGCTATTTCGGCGGTTAGAACGACCATGAGCATAGTTGGTACATATACATACAATAGTACGTGCTGCAGCATTGTGGTGTGAAAAACCAAAAGTAATTTTGTCTTCAACTTTTAACGTCCGTATTATGGCAAAATGTATTTTTCATAATGTAGCCAAGAAAATGTTTGCTAAGACAGCAATGACGTAATTTCTCCCCGAAATCAACGCAAGGGCTGCCGGGAAGAAAGGTCAAAAATCGGTCTGTTCCCAGTGCAAGTCTTTTGATTTGCAGCCATCAAAAAGTCGTTTTTTCCCCCACATTTGTTCCATTAAGGATTTAACGAACAGCACAAAATGAACGACGACGACACTGTGGTATTTTCAATTATTGTTGGATATTATATGACGAAAATTGGAAATACATCGCATTTTATTGAACGGGTGTAGCAAGTGGTAGCTACCCAGCACGCTATCGGCTACATGTTATTGTTTTGTGGTGGTCGTTCTTGCACGGATCTTTATTAAATTTAAAGGGTATAATTCGTAGCATGCTCCCTAAAGAAAACCTCTGCGATACGTTTATATCCAACTCTGTGAAGTCATTTGACACTTCAGAAATTGAGTGTAAATGGATACCATGTCAAAATCAGGACACGGGATCTAGATTGGGTCTCAAATACTAGCTTGTGGAGAAAAAAACCTCTAATTTTGGAGGTCAATCAGTTCGGGCAAGTGATGTTATTCTGCTGGTCTGTGCCAAAATGGATGACAAGTCCAGCAGCCATCACAGGCTTCTGGTGGTCCTGCTCATGGCGTTGATCTTCAGCGTCATTATGATTCAGTACGTGTGTCCGAGCAGGACCGAGTGCCAAATGCTCCATCAACTGGGGTCCTGGTTTCACATAGCTGCAGGTTCCCAAACAAGTGATGGTGAAGTCCAAGAGAAACTGGATCCGTACATTTCAGAAGATGGCGCCTTGATGCGTTTCATCCCACGCTTTAACTTCACCAAGGTGGACCTGAACCGTGCCGTGGACTTCAACATCAAGGGAGATGATGTCATCGTTTTTCTGCACATCCAGAAGACTGGCGGCACCACCTTCGGTCGACATCTAGTGCGGAACATCCAGCTAGAGAGGCCATGCGAGTGCCACGCTGGCCAGAAAAAGTGTACTTGCCTTAGGCCAGGCAAGAAGGAAACCTGGCTTTTCTCCCGGTTCTCTACCGGTTGGAGTTGTGGGCTCCACGCCGATTGGACCGAGCTGACTCGCTGTGTACCGGCGCGGATGGACTCACGGGAAGCACCCAAGAGCATGCAGAGGTAAGCTTATTGAAAAAAATCAGGTACAGTCAAACATCATTGGTTCAGAACTTTTTTTGTAAGCAGAGCAGCACTTTATATGTAAATCCTCAAATTCATTCCATGGTCCTCACACAAATAAACCCTTTAAAATTGGTCAAAATGTCCCAATTTTGTAGGAAATATGGGGGAAACACAAAAATGAAAAAGAGGTCAGCAATTTATTTCTTAATGTCACAAATTAAATAGCAAGTACATATACAAAATCTACCCATGTTGAAACCTATGGGAACGAGAGAAAGCAACTGGGATGCAACATAGAGATAGCACACAAACATGAACACACCTAGTAATAGCACAAGAAGACATTAACACACATTTAATAAACACAGCATTTAAAATTCAAACAACAACAACATTAATCAACAACAATGTTTTATGATTTAACACCCATTTTATAAGTCACTACTGGTCCTTACCTGTTTTTGCAGTGCTGGTTGACGAACAAAACTGTCATAACTTGGATATTTTTCTTGTCTCGATGCGCTCCTTTGAATATAAAAAAACTTTTGTAACCTGGAAAATTCATACCTAGAGGCATTCGTAAATTGAGATATGACTTAATTTGGATTTTATTAGAAAAATTGTCATTGTTTACTAACGTTGACCTTCTTTCTACTCCAGTAGGAACTATTACTACATCACCATCCTGAGGGACCCAGTGTCCCGGTACCTGAGCGAGTGGCGGCACGTCCAGCGCGGCGCCACCTGGAAGGCATCTCTGCACGTATGTGACGGCCGCTCTCCTACGTCGTCCGAACTTCCCAGTTGCTACCCGGGCGACGATTGGTCGGGCTGCACCCTCCAGGAGTTTACCGACTGCCCTTACAACTTAGCCAATAATCGGCAGACGCGCATGTTAGCCGATCTGAGTCTTGTGGGCTGCTACAACGTGTCGTCCATGAGCGAGGACGAGCGCTGGGGTGTCCTCTTGGAGAGCGCCAAGCGGAACTTGCGTGGCATGGCCTTCTACGGCCTCACCGAGTACCAGCGTAAAACCCAGTACCTTTTCGAACGCACCTTCCGCTTAGCCTTCATCGCTCCCTTCACGCAACTCAACGGTACGCGGGCGTCCGGCCTGGACATCCCTACCGACACACAGCGGCGGATCCGCCAGCTCAACCGCTGGGACGTGGAACTCTACGAGTACGCGCGAGATCTCTTCCTGCAGCGTTTCCAGTTCGCCCGGCAACAGGAGCGGCGACAGGCCCGGGAGAGGCGGCAGCAGGAAAGGAGGCGGCTCCGAGGGAGGCTCGCCGCAATGCAAGGACGCCAGCAGAAGCCCACTCAAGCACCCACCATGATGGAAAATCATTTTGTAACTCTCTCCCAAGAAGATGCCAAAGAAGATTCTGATGCGCTGCTTCCAGAATGGTGGGAAAAGGATGAGACTGGCACTTTAGAGGATTATTTGGACAACGTGGAATTGTGGAAATGACCTTTTTTTTGTGTTTGTTCTTGGCACATTAGATAAACGCCTTACTATGGGCAGAAGACTTTAGGGAGTGTATGGCTATCATATCGAGGAAAAAGAAGTCTCGTGATGGAATAACACAATTGGTTTCACGTTTTGTTACACCTTAACTGACAATAACGTAATTCTCTTATGAGGTAGATATTTTTTTGGGGTCTTTACGTTCCAACATGGTAATTTTGTAAAAATTTGATGACAACTGGTGATGAAAACTTCACGTTTTCATGCAAATGATCTTGCGTTGCATCATGAGGAGAACTCAAGTGCCATTTTATGTTATGCCGGGATGATTTTTAAGTTGGAGTTTTATACTAATTATACTGCAACTTTAGTTCTATACATTGAAATGATTTCTTGTTTTTACACATTATGTTGTAAAATAATAATTTTGATGTTCTAATAATCATTTTCAAGTGCTTCACCTTAAAACGTAATCATTTTTGTTTTAATTTGATATTTACCTCGCAAAGTGGTAAGTTTCACATATAATAATGATTTCATGTTTAATGTCTTATTACATTGTAACTTGATCATTTTTACGTTATAACAGAATCATTATTTTTTTTACATTGCCCAGAATTATACGTGAGTAAAAACGACCATTTTATATTATAATGTAAACAGTTTTAAGTAATTCTTTATATTTTTTTAAAGTATATTTATTTTGTCGCATTACAAACGTCAGTCAATTTGCTCCTGCATCAGCGTTTTGAAATGTTTTTCACGTTAAGGCCTACATCTTGTTTAAAAAAAAATACAAAATTTCTATATTTTATTTGTTCTCATAAGATTCTTTTGTAATTTCTCACTGACATTTTTCATACTGGTTTGATAGCTATACACTGTTGTAAAGCATGATCTAAGAACGAAATGATCTTCAAGTAACTGCACCAGTAAACCTTTACAGAATGTCTTATTTATAATTGTATTGGTCGATGATGTTTAAAATACCGGATAAAACGGTTCACTTAATGTCATTCGTTTACACTACCAGACAGTTTTAGTTTTGACTAATAGTGCATTATTTTATTAAGTTTATCTCCACAAACACAGCAGGCAAATTGCTGTATTTCATAATGGGAATGATAATCTAAGTTTTTATGTTCTCAATTGTTCTCGTCTTTGTATCGCTGCCACAAATACTTTGTTACTACTACAGTCTTAGCTATAAATCTGCGGAGAAGTTCTGTACAAGTCTTCAACTATTGTGAAAACATTTGATCTCAACTATATTAATTTGTTGGTGAAAAGATCAATAAGCTATGTTAATGGTTATGAATAGTGACTTCTTAGTTTGTCCACACTGATACACTCTAATCTTATTTTGCTTCAATTCATTTTTGTATTTTTTTTTTTTGAGCAATTGAATACCTTCTTTAATTGTTACCTTTGAGAGTAGCAATGATTTTTTTCAGTTCATCTTTTAGAAACTAAATTAAAAATACCTCAGTTCGCTGTATATTTACTATAAATCCTGTGAATGTTTCAATGTATCTTGTCTTAAATATACAAATATTTTTACATGCACCTTGACTGTTTTATCTTTTTTCAAATGAGGGAAACATCTTTGAATCTTTAAAAATGAATGTAAAGTGCAGTAAAAATGGAATCATATGAAATAGGGAAAATGCATCAGTTTGAACGAATGGGAAATATAATGAATTAGGGATATGGTTGTTGATTTTGGGGCAATTCTGGTTTACTTTTGCTTCATTTAGGGGCAATTTAGGGCATTTGAGGGCAAAAGATACCAAAGTTCACGCTTCCCACATTTGTGGTGAAAACATTTTTGTTGGTCTTTAAAATATTGAATTTGCATCACTTAGTGGCACTACTTTTGGTAAGGAAATCGTAACACTACATCAACCACAATGCACCTCGTCAAATGTGCCCCACTGCGCAACTGCAGAACAAACGGCCGCGCGAGAAATTGAATTTTTTTAATTTAAATGTGGAGCGCAGGGGAGTGTCGACCGTCCACGCGATTTTAGAATATGGCAGCGATCTTACATTTGTCGGACTCGTCGGATCCGAATAAATCATCTTCAGACGACAAATCTTTGTCTGACCGCAGCTTAAACAGAAGTCAGAGACTCGCTGAACAAGCGAGACGGAGAAAAGAGGCCGACGACCCGCTTGTTCTAGCCGTGAAATATTTCTCTGACGGTATGCCTTTTTTTCCACTTAAAATGTTTATTTTTGGATAAATTGCAGTTTTGGTGATGAAGCAATGTTTTTTTGGCCTTGATTACATGCAGTTTAGGTAATTCGCACTACGGTACGGCGCCTTGTTGTGACGTCACTCGTTGTTGTTTTCCGTCACTTGCCACTGCAACGTGACTAACTTCGAATTTGTTTAACATGACAGACAATCTGTCATGTTATATTCTATATTAAACAAAACTTCTTAAAACTTCTAACGTTGTTTGCGTATACCTGAGAAAAATAACTGCAAAATGATGACATGTTACTGGAACACTTGAAACTTCCATGTTTCGATCAATAAAGAATGATAATAATTATACAATTGTGTAATATATAGTTACATACTGTACTACAGACGTTTTAACATTATATATTTTTAGCCTGACTTTACCTGTCAACAGTTGTCAAACGTATTGACACATCTAATCATCTATTAAGTGGTCAGACTTAATAATGTTGTTTTCAGTTAAGGCAGGTACTCCATTAATTGGCAATGATGTCGTCGAGAGGAACCTGGTTGTGGTGGAGATGGCGGCGTATAGTAAAGGTCTCCCACCTGAAGCCATCTCCGTGATGCTGGAGTTTACAATGAGCCTTCGCATGGGTAAGTTTTATAGATGGCTTTATTTCTCCTAGCAAAGCTGATTTTATTTTTTTTATACTGTTTGAATAAATATGTCCATCTATATTCCCCACCTCCCAAACCTTATCTTAAGGAACAAGTTTGTGTGCTAGAGTGCTCAAATGCCTGATCCCCGCTACAGTGGTGCCTCAAGAGGCCGTGGTTCGAGCCATAGGTTGGCTGGGTGTCTCCAAAATTCCCACTAGTACGCAAGTGAGTCAACTTAACTGCAAATAAGAGGATAGGGAATTTCTGTCCTCAGTTTATATTTCATCCCCAACTCTTTACCATTTGCAGGTTCTTTTCATAAAGTGGGTGCTGACTGTTTTTGACATGATTGACGCTAAAGATCAACTAAGAGCCATCTACGGCTTCATTTTTAGCTATGTCACAGATGAAAATCTGGTATGTATACATATATCCAACATCATTAATGTTAATCCTCGTAGCTCACCCGCTTTCATGCCATTTCAGTGTCCCTACATCTGCCATCTTTTATACCTTCTGACCAGCCGGCAAAGCGGTAAGCCAACGGTGACTGTGACTCCTGAAAGGAGTTGTTTACTGACGTTCTCTTTTCGTTCAAAAACTGTTTTGGCAGTGCGAGTTTTTCGGGTCCGAAAGCTACTTGACCTACAAACCAAACTGGTAGGTGCACTCATCTCATTTTCTGAACCGCTTTATCCTCACACGGGGGGTGCTGGAGCCTATCCCAGCTGACTTCGGGCCAGGGGCGGGGCACACCCTGAATTGGTGGCCAACCAATCGCAGGGCACAAGGAAACAAACAACCGTTCACACTCATACCCAGGGGCAATTTAGAGTGTCCAATCAGCATACCATGCATATCTTTGGAACGTGGGAGAAAACCGGAGTACCTGGAGAAAACCCACGCAGGCCCAGAGGAACATGCAAACTTTAAACAGGTGGACCGACCTGGATTTGAACTCAGGTCCCCCATTGCGGGGTGCCGCACGAGCATTCATAAGTACGGGTAAAAGTAAACGACGGGAAGTCTTAGTCTTTAGTCTGTTCCTCATAATCTTCTGAACCTTGGTCATGAACTAGCGTTTATATCGCTTTGTTGGTTGGCTGGGATAGGCTCCAGCACCCTCCGCAACCTTTGTGAGGATAAATGGTATGGAATATTGGAAGGATGAACAGAAACTCCCCTTTAGTAGGTTTCAGCTACCGATATAGGTAATATATGTTAATCATGTGTTGAATTTATGTGATGTTTTCTCAGGGACAACAGCCTTTCCTATTGCACCTACTGTCCCTTTATAAAGTCTTTTGTCCCAAACTTGTGACACTGTCTGTTCCGTCCAGAATGAGGGTAAGTGCATTGTCCTATAAGCTTTTTCACTGCCAGTGCTCCCAATTCAAATAGATTCAACCAAGAATGATGAATAATAATAATGATTACTGACGTTTTGCTCTATGTTGTCGCAGAGTGGCTTCAGGAATCACAACTCACCCTGGAAATCTGCCCTAGCTCTTGTCCAGAAAAAGAATCAGGCGTCACTTGACCCTGCTGGTGGTGTGACCCTTACATTTAAAGATCAGAGCAATCCGAGGAAAAGGGTATGGAGGTTTTTTTACCCTGGTTTATTGTGTTCAAACCTTTCGGTCTTTGTTGATTTCGCTCAGTTCGTCGCCAACTGCTCCTTCGTATTCAGACTGACCTTCACATTGGCAAAAAAAACCCTTACTTACGAATACTACTCTGAACTCCTAATATTGGCAAAAAAGTATTTTTTTTTTTTTTCTCACTGCCAAAACTCTGAATGTGAAACTAAACCGCTTCAGATTCACCTTTATTGTCAAAATTAGACACAAAATGACAATCTAATTTTACAATTTTATATTTTTATATCATCTCATCTTCCGCTTTATGCCAGGTCGTGGTAATGTAATATTACAACTGAAATTAATACTTAAATTTTTGTAATATTATGACAATAATCTCGTAATATTCTTGAACTTTTGCATTGACTTTGTGTGAGAATCCATTCGAAGCCATATTCTTCTAGATGCCATTATCTTCACAGATAAATGTTTAATTGTCAACTCATTTTTTTTTTTCCTTCAGAAACACCGACACTTGGAACTGGCGCAACTGAGTTGCGCGGTTAATACGGAGCCTCCGACTGAGTTATCATCCCGCATGGAATTAATCCCTGTGGCGCAGCTACGGACCTTTGCCGAGCTTTTGGAGAACATGCATCGTATTGAGGTAAACCTTGTGAGATGGAAACCTACTTAAATGTGTCCCGTTCCCATCATAACATAGACGTAGACTAGGGGTGCTCAAACTTAATTTGCTAAAGATCTCTTTTTCGGGGAGCCAAACTCACGCCATCTACCTTTTTCCCCTCCAGGCCACAGACAAAGCTTTAAAATTTAACTTTTTAGTCCTTTGCATATTTATAAGCATACTTCATAATGGTTGTCATCAGTATCTTGTTTACTGGTTTCACATATTGGAGTATTTTAATGATCTCTTGTTTGCCGTTTAACCACCAAAATTTACACACACGGCTGCCAACCTTTTCCTCCCCACACGATGGCGCGGTAATCCTGTTTTTGTAATGGGCCCAACTCCACACACAGCAAAGACTTGTAATTACTTTAAAACTAACTATTAAACTAGTTTCATTACACTTTTTCCCCTCCTAGATAATCTCTTTCTACAATGTCATTGATTTTTAGACAAGTCATAAAAGTGAAGAAAAACAACCAAAAACTGATAGGGATTAATTGTAAAAGTTGTAAAGCCTCATATATAGTTCCAATAATCTATTAATTAAATTATAATTAAATTATGTATCTCATCCTGTCATGAGCTATACATTCAGTGAGCCATTTTGCTGTCCTAGCCCGTAATTAGGACCATCACCTTTACTCATAACTATTCAATCAATCGTTTTCTCTTTAAACTACTCAGTTGTGCTTTTAGTGTTCTTTTCCTCTCTTTGTTATTTGGCATTTTACACTGTCTAAGTGCCTGCAATGTTTGAAGAGGGAGCAGCTGTTCACACATTAAAAGTGATAGTATAAAATCTCTCGGGGCTTCAATTATTAGGATTACAGGCTGGTCAAAGATTATTGGCGCTTTGCGAAAAGTAGTAAAGATGGCAGACTGGGTGATTTTTCATCTTGTAATAGTCTGCTTTTATGTGACTTGAACGGACCCTCTGCCAAATTTGGGATATATTTAATGACAGAAATATCATTGTTCATTTTACATGGTATCTCCTAGAGAATGAACAAAAAATAAAATTGAGATATTTATTAGCAATATTAAAAAGTCTAAGAAAATGGCAAAGTTTTAAAAGGCAGTTTCAATAAACAATACAATGTCATTTAGAGCAACGGGATCTTAAGATGTTGCCATCGTGCATTCAAATATATAACTCGTTTTTAAAAAAAAATGTTAATTTCTGTATTCAGGGAGTCCTCAAACTAAAAAGGAGTTCCATTCCTATGCTGGTTATGTAACCTGAATTTCCATGTTATTTGGATGTTAAGTCAAAAATTGCCTCAAAATAATATTATGTATGTATATATATATATTGTATATATATGTATATATATGTATATATATATATATATATATATATATATATATATATATATATATATATATATATATATATATATATATATATATATATATATATATATATATATATATATATATATATATATATATATAAAATTATTAATATACTACTATAAAAAACAACTCAAAATTAAAAAAGAATTCTGTATTAACCATTATAGTACTGTTCAAAGGTGGATGGAGAAGTAGGGGCACCTATGTATAGTACTGCACATACTGCTTTTGGCGTAATATCAAGAAATTGATGTAATATTGCGAAGGAGAAAAGTCATAGAATCACGAGTTAAAGCTGTTATTTTCCAATACCTTCTACTACAAGAACAATGCCAACTTCATCAAGGTTTTCAATAGTTATAGCTGTAGGCTGTAGCCATTGCAAACAGAAACAATATAAGCCTGTGGGCCTGCTAGGCTTATTGAGCATCAGGGGAAAAGTTTATTTTTGTGTTTATGAATATTTCATTTTTGTCCCATTATGATTGTATCGGATAATTCATTTTCCCACCAGCTTCCAGCTCAAATGGGCTCTCTGCTGTCCACCAGCGTTGCTCTGCACTATCTGGACTGCCTGCAGGAAGAGTCAGCCCTCCTCCGTCTTAACCTCTGGTTGGGATACGCGCTCCAAGAAGGTAAGACGCAAATGTCATTCATGTCATTCCTCTGAGGCCCAAATTTCTAACCACCAGCTGAACTCTGACTCTAATGGCCATCATTCAGTGTGAGGTTTAAAATGGATTTGAGGGGAACTCGGGAATAGTACACGCGGTGAATTTGAAATGTGGCACCCTTTTTTAATGCTAAATCTTTCACGTTCCTTTCCCAGAGTTTTTGCTTTGCCGAGATGGAGGCACCAGCCACAATTCTGACGAAGCGTGTCACTTTTTAAGCAGGCTGCTGATGGCAAACCAATTTCTTCAAGTAAGCCTCTGTGCTTGTTATCTTCTTCACATCGTCTTTCGATTTTATTTTGTGTATTCATTGTTATCACATTCTTTCTTCTTCTTCTTCTAGGAGGGGTTTACTAGCACTGAAATGTTTCTCTACAAATTCCTGACTGTTTGGGACGGATTCCTCATGCGACCACAAATTCTCGGCCTAATAAGCAACATATCTGTGGTCCCAAGCCATAGTAAGTTCATTAAAATATACGGCATATTGTCCGCGATATTTACGAAATAATATTGCTTGTTACGCTATATAGACTACACACACTAAATACACACAATAGCTCATTAATACTTAAGGTAAATCACTTTACTGACCCAGCATCAAATTCACCAGGAATTGTAAAACATTCATGAGGCAGGAAGGGTCAGTGCCTGCTCATAATATGTATAGTATAATGAGAAGTGATAAGACACCATTCAATCAAAGGTCATTCAAAGTCACGGTTACGCTAAAAAACTGAAAGAACAATCAATTAATAGCATAACTAGCCCAGAAAATCACTTTGAACCCTATTTAGATCTCTAGTGCCGCAATGCATGCTGTTGAGGGTTGAGGAATGAGTAGCAATATGGTGTACACCAACAGTTTTGACGGAAGGTGGCAGCAAGGTTTCTCTGTGTTTCTCCCAAGGGAAGCCGTGATGGCCAAATGAAGCAATGACACTTAGCAGCCAATTGGTTCATCCTAGCTTCTTTTCAAGTGGTCTTAATGCCCAAGAAGCCAACAGTGTTGAGAATTCTATGGCTGTATTCTTTTAAGAAAATACTCATGTTTTTTTTCTATTTAAGAATGATTTGTTATTCATTTCTTATTTTGAACTAACAAATTGTAATCATTAGAAGCAATAGTTCCCACAGTGTTGGCTTTAAATTATTTTTTACTTTTGTATTTCATGAACTATGGAAGATATCGATTCCCAGCCCAAAATCCCTAAAATGTGAGATCACAGGCGATCGCAGTTGTTTTTTAGCTGTTTTTTTTTACTATAGTTTATACCTCATTTCCCTTTGCTAATGAAACCAAAATAACTTTTATTTTCATAGTATTTTTTTTTAAACAACATTTTTGTACAATGTATATAGCATTGAACCATGGAATATTGAGGTGCATCATATTGAGTTTAAATGTATCAATACATCATGACTGATAATATTTTCCATATCAAAATTTCCCCTTTCAGAGATTGGAACACTTCTGTTTGAGCCGCTTAAACAAATCTACTTCACTTCTTCTTTGTTTTTCAAGGTGAGTATTTTTGGCCCATTTTGTTTCTAGCTAATTTCGTGTGTGATTTAATAGCGCTAATTTTTATCTTCTGTCTTTTCAGTGTGGGCTGTTGGAATGTCTAAACAACATGCTGCGAAATTGGCTAACCTGGCACTCGGTTTATGCTCTGGAGGATGATATGGACATCAGCGTCAACAGCCATACCTCAATGTAAATGTTATGATCCTTCATTTTGTACTCTCTGGCCTGCTGTTTTAATACTTTCCGAATTGTTTGCAGATTCATGACTCTGTCGGGCTTTAAGGATTCTGTGTTCCAGTTGGTAAAATTTGTGGGTCACCTGGCCACCGTTGGGTTGCAGGTGGAAAGCAGCCACACGCTCCTGCTCAACTTTGTCCTGGAGTTCTACATGACGGTAAAGCCAGATCATTGAGTGATTCTCTGCCATTTTATTTCGCCATGGTAATTTTAAAATTAATGGCAGTCATGCTTTGTGATGTGACAGTAGAACAATCACTATCACTATAATTTCCTTGTTTCACAATTGGCAATCAATCCGATGTGATATTCTGACTTAGCAAGAGTGATTCTACAAACAGAGTCGTCAGTCATCACATGAGCCAAACTTATGCTGAATAACTAAAACAAACATATTATGAACACAACCATAACTTCTACTATATTAGGGTTGATTAAACAACAACAATGAAACATCCCATTGTTACCAACTTTAAATAATTTAACGTATTTTCTGGCATAAACGCCGTATTTGTCGCAAAACAAGATAATGACTGAATCGAAGGTAGGGCTTATATGCGCACAAATTAGACGTGACCTGCATGAAACGACTTTATGCAAAACAATGTGGTCGATGGGGTAAATAATTTCAAAATAGAGAAAATATAAACTGATAAAACGCTTAAAATATATTTTGATGTTTATGAATGAAATAAAAAAAAACATCTTCCATGATTATATGAGAGAACTTGTAAAATTAAACCATTTTAAGGTCATTTTAGGGGTATGGCTTATATGTAGAGGTGGCTAATATGCGAGAAAATACTATATCCACAATACTGAGAAATTCCACCGTATGGCATGTTGGGAATTCCACTGTCAAAAACATGATAGACTGCCGGCTCCCTGGAAGAATATTTATGCTGAAATCCAAACATTTATTTGTGAACTTGTGTGTTTTCCAGGTGTGCGACATGTATTTACAGTACGGGCTCCCCCTCATTGTGATGCCACCGCCCGGCGTTTTCTATCCAGCGCTGCTCGCAACCGACCCCGTCAACGTGGACAGCCTGGCTTACATCATGTACAAGTACGAACTCGCAGCCGTCTTAATGTGGCGCCGCCTTCCTACTGAATGATAAGACAGGATGGGACCTTCACACTTTTATGCTAATGTATAATTTATGATAATGAGTAGCTCGTAAGCAAAATACGTATCCAAACCCTGCCTTCCGTTGTATGTTGTTGCTTGCAATTTTTGAAAGCTTTTATAGACTACCTACCAATTAACTTCAACGCAAGCTCGGTGACACGTACATCCCTCGTATTTTTCAATTATTTTGCGCTTAATGTTGATTGTCAACTTTTGTAAAAAAACATTGGGGCAAAATGCAAAGCTCCGCCCAGTGCTCGTAGATATATTTTATGCACGAAAGAGATGCGCTAAAAAAGACAGTGCCATGGCCACCGGGCTTTTCTCACATCTCAAAATGTTTCTCGTATCTAGGGCGTAATATTTGATCAACATTTTCATTGTATCTCGAGTATCTCGTAGGTAAAGCTGTTCGTATGTCAAGGTACCACTGTAATTGCTCATTATTATCAAAACGATGAAAACTGCTTTCCTCTCGTTACCATACGTCATTAACCTACTCCTTTTTTTGGCAGATACAAAGTGAACCTGGAATTTGCAAAACCTCAGGAGAAAATTACAGAGGTATGCAAAATACTTACACGAACTATACAAAAAACATTGTTTTCCAACTTTAGCTAAGCAGAGCTACTTATGTTACAATTGAAAAATTTCACTTCACAGTTTGTCTTCACATATATTCAAATACACTATTATTTTAATATGATAAGTGTCAGGTTTAAAATATGGTGATGTCTTGATTCAACAGTCAGTATCTGCACCTCATTAGCTCAAGATTGAAAAAATACTTTTTGAGCATGAAATTCAGTTTTTATACAGACAATCATTACCACAGTACATCTGAAAAAATGATAACAGAATATTCGAGAGAAAAAGCATGTCATTTTGCATGGAAAAACTGTATCATCTTAATATCTGAACATTTTAAATATGGGAACTAATGTGCATTCACATTTGTAAATGAATGAGTTCCATTTTTTAAATGTGAATTAATCAATCTACTATGATAAAACAACAAAATAACTATTAACAACCATGAGTGTTCAGCATTTGCTTTAAATATATCTGGTGCCATCTGGCATTGTGATTTGGTATACTCTCTAGACCCGAATTTAAGACGACAAACACTTATTTCGATGCAAAAACATTGTCTTACATTTGGGCCAATCCAGTATGTATCAAAACACCGTATTGCAGTTCTACATTGAATTCGCTTCTCTGTTGAAGCTAGTTGACCTTTTTAGTGCACTGCAGGTGGATGAATATAAGTTGTTGATTTATATTCCTGCTCAACCCTAGGCTTTGATATTTGAAAGTACGTGTCAGTCAGCCTTATTTTTCATTTGAAAAGTGCCAATGGATTCTTAAATGAAGCAGTCAGCCCTGCGTGTTAAGGAAATGAATCGACACAACAAAGAGACACGGTAAATAAACAACCTTTTCTTTCTTCAGTCTTTTCGTATCAGCCGCCAGACCTTCAACGATTTCAACCTCTACATAGTGGAGATGGTCAACTTTCTGTGGAACGGCAAGATGCTCCAGGGTGTCAACGTGAAGCTGAAGGCGGGGCTGTTGAAGAGCAAAAAAGTCCCGGATTTCTCCAAAAGCTTCGATCTTGTCCATCACCCGGCCTTCATGGGCTACGCAGTCGACTTTCACCGGAAGGTAAGAAAAGCACAAACATAGTGAGAGTTCAGTTTTATTCTTAGGAAATAGTCATGTTGCCAGTTTCAGTCAGGTTTATTTATATAAGCCTAAATTACAGAATTAAGTATCAAAGGCTACCACAAATTATTCTTTTTGTGGTGATATGACTATTTAACTGTTAATGTAAGATTAGATTTTTTTTTATTGGATTTCTATTGCTCGCAACAACAACAAAAAAACACTCCTAGTGTAGTGACAGTTTTGTAAGTTCCTTGAAATTGCTGCTCTTTAAATATATAAACAACACAGTTCAAACTCAGGTTGATTTTCTCGAAAGTCATGTGACTAGCTAGAGCTACTCCACTTTCTACAACTACAGTAGGCTTTCAACACTGTAAAATGTGTCCATCCTGGGACACACACCGTTTCTCAATGACCTTTTTAAATTGATTTACCCCTTTTTCCCCCAAAAAATGTCAGACTCTTCAATAGAAGTGAATCACATGTGGTATTAATGTATCTTTTATACAACATACATTACTAATACCTAAGTGAGGATTTTATTATTTAAAACTGCAGTATGAGACATCATTTTCATCATGTTTAATAATACACACAAGTCTTTTTTTTGATTCTGTCGCAGCGCCAACATTCCGCTCCGAGCCGGCGAATCGTTTGAGCACTTAGTCTATATGTGTGCTAAATTCTCTTTTTACTGCTGCACACTTTGCCTTCACTAATGCAGAGAACGAGAGCAAATTACATAGCAATGATGTTTTTTCCTGTACAGCCTTCTACTTTTGTATGATATTTGAGAGCGCCAGTAGGATGAGTCAGTTAGAAAACAAAAAATGATGTTGCAAAAAAATTAGGTTTTAATATTCTGTCTTGCATGAATCAACTATTACAAAGAAATTAAATGATGTGAATTGCACTTAAATGTAGTAATAGCGCGCCCTGCTAATGGACAATCAAATGTTTGCTCATGTACATCATCAGTTACCAGAACCTTCCTCAACATTCAGTCAACTAAAGGCCTAAGAAAGAAATATCGAACTACAAGAATATTATTTCATATTTACAAAATCAAAATCATACAGTGTAAAATTACGAGATTAAACTTATAATATTTTGAGAATTAACCCTTTCATGGTATAATTTCAAGATTTAAAACATGATTTTACACGATTAAAAGATTGATGCTATTTTTTACTTAATAAACAAAACAGGCTGATGGCTTGGCGACATTGGCACACGACTACTTTTAACCTAATATTAAGACATTGAAGTAATATTAGGGAAATATACATCAGATTAAAGTTGTTATATTACCATATTTCCATTATTTGAACTGTATGTATGTAGTTCAAGATATGCGGACTCCGTTTTTGGCAACGTAAACATCGGTTTAACACTTGGCAAGAGGCGTTGGCATTACAACGTTGTGTTTGAATGAAAATAATAGAAAGCAGCAGTGTAGAAAATTATCAGTCGCAGTAGTAGTCGTGAAACATTCCCTTGCCGTTCTCATTGTGCACCCGTGTGTATAAACTTGTGTACCCTACAAATGTCTTACCAGCAAGGACAAATGCATACTAAGAACAGCACTTGGACAATTAAGCGCACAAGATATGGATTCAATGATTAAACAGGTTGCATTTCTTTCATGTATGAAATTCCCGATAACAATGTTTTTTTTTTTTTGCTTTTATGATTATCAGCATTGGCCTCATAGGAGAGACATGGACCTCAATTCTATCCAGGTATGTAGAATCACCGTTAAATCAAGTTAACACTGTGTACATACGTGATTGTTTAATGGACTGTGTTTTGCAGCAAACCAAGTTATGGAACCGGTACTTGAAGTATCTGTTCTCCCAAGGCTATAAAGGCCTTGAACACTTTGCAAAAACTAATACAAATTGGCAGCGTCCACCGAAGAGCCACGAGGATGACAACTTGGTCACGGAGGCCTAGCAAGAACTAGACAAAGGTTTTTTTTTTTTCAGAAATATTTCTTTTGCATTAAAAGTATTTTTCCCCCCTTTCAATTTAATAAGCATTTGTTTCAAAGCACATTGATTATGGTGGAACAACTTGTACAGTATTTAAGTATTCTATGTAAATAAAATTTAGTTACAGATTATAGGTAGAGCGAATTGTGCAAAAATGTGTCTGTGTACCGTAGTAAACTCATTGGATGCCATTTGCGGTGATTGACGTTCAATCTAGCAATTAAATGAGTGTTCAGTCTGTCAGTGTAAATAGATTAGATGTCTGCAAGTGACGCTAATTTAAGATTATGAAAAGAATGAAGTCCTATGATGGCAAATCTTTCACTGTCAATGGCACTGAAAGTTATAAAAACAACCTGATTTTGATTCTCTGTCTGCTTTAAGTATTCATATCTCTGCATACAGTATCCCACGCACCAAAAGGAGCTGCAATCCTGATGCATGAAGGGTCACATTTTTTAGAATTTCAATTGCTATGGATTGTTTGTAAATTATGTTCTACTGGTGAACAATTTAAAAGTAAACATTTTCTTTCATCACAACTTTTTTTGCATCCACTGTTGATGTGATTATTTTGTTACTACTTGGACATTTTACAGTAGCCTTATCCTATGTCTTATTGTAAATACAAAACTTCTGGAGTCATGCCTTTTTGTCGTATTTCTTTGTATGTTGTACATTTTTTAAATGTGGATGAAAAACAAATTATGCACAGAAGACGGACAACCATTCACACTCACCCCCATACCTAGGGGCAATTTAAAGTGCTCAACCAGCCTAGCATGCATGTTTTTGGGACACTGGGGTACCTGGAGAAGTCCGGGAGAACATGCAAGGGATCGAAGGCTCAATCCCAAAACTGTGAGGCCGACGTGCTGACCATTTTTTTTTTTTACATTTGTACATAGTCGAGTGTGCTGACTACTGAGCTACAGATCAACTCATCACCAATTTGGCCATTATAATTATCATTATTATTCTTATCATTATTATAATTATTATCATTATTATCATAATTATTAATATCATTAATATGACCATGATCCCTATCATTATTATTATCATCAAAATTATATAATTATTATTACGATCATCAATATTATTTTACTCTGACGGACCGGCAATAGGTAGCTTGCAGACCGGTACCGGTTCACGGAACTGTGGTTGAGAACCACTGGGTTAAAGAGTAAACTTGTATATACAACCCTGTATCAAAAGAATCTAATTGTCGAGTCTATTTCCAGGGTTTCTTTCTCATCCACAGCATCCTTCTTCCGTCCCTCCCTCCCTCCACCTTCCGCCTTAGTGAATCCATGTCAGCATCCAAGTGTGGGAGGTACTTGGAAGTTGTAAATCTCATGCTGGCGAGCCGCGCGCACACTAGCGGGCAAGACGCGAAGCGAGCACGCCGCCTGGCTCCAGTCCGTTCGTGATTCACCATACCCGGCCACTCTCCGCCTTATCCAGGCGGTCGTTCCCTCGCTCTTTGCACATACGCTTAGCGGACGGATGTTGCTTTTTGTTGGCCGAACTGCTCCCTGATGTCACGAGCCCCAGTGCCGCGATCCTCTCCGGTGCTCAGCCCGCGTTCACCTCTATCCTCGCCGGATCCCTCGCCTCCGCTTCAGCCGCTCGGCAATCGACAAGACCGCGGGGGACTTTTGATTTAGACACCTGAGACGCAATCTTCCGGATCTCACTTCAAAGGTAATTGTGGCTGATTTATATTCTCCTTTTCTTGGAAGTGAGTTTTTGAAACCTCTTGCTTGATTTTTCCATGTTTTATAAAATGTGTTGATGTTTTTTTTATTGCATTATTTGGTTGCACTGAACGAGGCGTGCTGATTTGGTTTGGTAATCATTTGCAACCCAATGTTTGTGGTTAATTATTGGACTCGTATGCAGTAGGTCGGGGGTTGCCAAGTCCGGTCCTCGAGAGCCGGGGCTGAATCGGGATCCAGTCTGTTTTCCACGTCTCCTTACTCTACCACATCTGAATCAAATGATCAACTAATCAGCAAGCTTTCCAGCAGCGTTGTATCAATCCCGATGATTTGATTCAGGTGTGTTGGTGGAGGGAGACATGGAAAACAGACTTGATTGGGGCTCTCGAGGACTGGACTTGGCCACACCTGCAGTAGTTAGTAGTGCTGTATAGTATAATGTTTGTACTGCTCGTATCTCAGTCTACTCGTATATCGAAGCTGAATTTGGGGCTTTATTTAAACAGAGTTTTTATTTCTTTGCCTTTGGGTTTTGGTTGAAAATACCCTTTTAGTCATTTATAAAGGTGTGCAGTTTTAGCTAAGGAATACTAATAAAGTTTGCCCGTAAAAATGTGAAGGTTTTTCAGACGTTTTTTTTTTCAATGCATCTGCATATACTTTTCTCATGCATGTTATGTAATTCACTCTATCATCATAATACCCTCATTTGAGGACCGAGCCTCACGCACTCCTGAACAAGATTTTGACAGAACAATAACCTTGAACCAAAACTAGTGTGGTATTATTTTCAGGGTTGCCCCCAGTAGAGAAGCCCTTCAACAGCTCACCAAGTAAAAATTCGCATATTTCTCAACTCATTTTCTGAACCGCTTTATCCTCATTATGGTGGTGTGGGGTGCTGGAGCCTATCGCAGCTGACTTCAGGCCAGATGCAGAAACACCCTGAATTGCTGGACAGCCAATCGGTGGATAAAAGGAGAGAAACAATGACTCACACTCCTCACACTCATACATAGGGCCAATTTAGAGTGGCCAATCAGCCTACCATGCATGTCTTTGGAATGTGGGAGGAAACTAGAGTACCCAGAGAAAACCCACACCGGCTGGGGAGTACAATCAAACATAATAAATAAAAATGCTAGGTTGAGACAGACAGGAAAGTTGCAATTGTATTTATTATGCTATTTAATAAGATATTTCCAATAATTGAATATTGAGTCTAACAAAAGGTTTGTTATTATATTGACCATGAGATGTCACCATTGCGTTTTCAACTCTATTAGAATGGGGTTGTCATGTGTATACCTTTTGTACCCTTTTGTAGTACTTATTTCGCTTTTGGGGGAGCGGAGCCTGATGGCCCGACAGGTTTATAAAGTACTGTGACTGGAACTCTGCACAATAATTTTAAAAAAAGTCATGAATTGTGAAGATCTGAGAGAAACTACTGAGCATTTACATGTTGTCTCGTCTCGTCTGTCTGGCAAACGTCTAAAGTGTTCAGTGATCCAAGACATGTTGTGATCGTTGTTTAAAAAAGGGCCAAAATGAAATATTTTAAGACATGCAGAAGGTAGGTAGGTGTTTGTGAAAGCCTTGTGTTGCCAATCTTAATAAGATTGTGAAGCTTAGAAATGGTCACACTCCTCAGCAAGCCATCTTAGCACATTATTTGTTGAATTTGACTCTTCAGAATGGTAAATAACGCGTCAAATGAAGCTGTTTGAGATTTTCCTGCCACTTAAGGTTATGTTTGGTTATGTTTGATTTTTTTGGGGTTGCATTACTCACAAATGTGAATACGTACATCCCTAATATTTATGAATGTTCTCTTATATTGAAGAAATGTCTATTTGTTTAAATGTTAGTTAGCAAATGGCTTGAAATTCGTATAAATCTGAGGTGGCCAAACTATTTTTATTTTAGAAATTTCAAATAAGGGAGCAACTTGAAATCCATCCACTTTCATTTGTTAAAGAAAGGACCGGAACTAGGTAATAAAATCCTTCTTAAGCTTTTTAATAGTAAATAGTCACTTATTTTTTCCTCTTAACTCACTAGCTGCTTATTCATAGAACTACTTATAGGCATCCAGTCCATTTTGACTAGGAGGGCGATCGTTTAAATTGAACTGGATGTCTCTCTCCGTCAATGGCAGTGAAACATAATTACTCAATGTCACCCTTCCAAGTGAAAAAGATTTAATGTCTGTGGCAGTGAATGAGTTAAGGGCTGCTTGGAACAAAATAATCCAGAGGTAGAGTTAGTTATAATGTATACACCAGGGGTCGGGAACCTTTTTAACGAAGAGAGCCATAAACAATTCATATTTTCTTATGTTATTCCTTGAGAGCCATTCTCCGAATTTAAAAGTCAAAATATATATAGATGGTACCTATGTTTTTTAGTAATTTCACCACTTTTAAAGTGGAAAAAAATACTTTTTACATTCTTAAGCAGTTGCTAATAAATGAGAGTATGCATTCCAGAAGAGTGTAATGCAAATAAAAAATGAAGATTAAAGCAGCTCTAGATGTAGTATCTGGTTTCCATATTTTAGCTCACAGGTTAGCGGAGAGCCACAAAAGAGCCACATGTGGCTCCGGAGCCATAGGTCCACTATCCCTGGTATACACGCTCAGTCAGTTCAAGTATTTGAAGACGCTGCTATATTGCAAGTTCTCTAAATTAGAAATCATATCCACTGTGAAAGCCATAATCTAAAAGAAAAATCGAGAAATCACATTGTATTTTTTTTTGTTTTTGTTCTGTTAGTTTCAATTTTAAAAGTCCACCTCCTCTCCATGCATTATTCTGAACCAGATGTCCCTGTTTGAGGTCATTACCTGCATAAAAATACGTGTCTACCTTATACAATCAGTAAGATCCAAACTTGTAACTTAGCCAAGACCAAAGAGCTGTTCAAGGACACCAGAGAAAAAAATGATACACCCCCATAAGGCTGGAAAAAGCTACGGAGAAATTGCCAAGCAGCTTGGTAAAAAAACGATTCATTGTTGGAGCGCAATCATTAGTTCATGTAAGAAGCTAAACATGACGCTCAATCTCATTCGGAGTGGAGCTCCATGCAAAATATCACGTTGTGGGTTTTCAATGATGCTATGTAGAAGAGGTTTTTGGTCATAATTCTACTAAGGAGGAAAACGAATGATGAATACCATCCCTAGAACACTATCCTTACTGTGAAGCATGGGGGTGGTAGCTTAATTCTTTGGGTGTGTTTTTCTGCACATAAGACCGGATGACTGCACTGTATTGAAGAGAGGATGACCGGGGTCATGTATTGTGAGTTTTTGGGGAACAACCTCCTCTCAGTCAGAGCATTAAAGATGGGTCGTGTGAGGGTCTTTCAACATGACAATGATCCGAAGCACACAGCTAGGAAAAACAAAAAGAGTGGCTCCATAAGAAGCATATCAAGGTTCTGGCATAGCCTAGCCAGCCCACCAGACGTAAACCCAAAAGAAAATCTTTTTGGAGAGAGCTCAGCGACCGCTCAGAAACCTCACTGATCTAGAGAAGATCTATATGGAGGAGTGGGCCACAATCCCTCCTGCAGCATGTGCAAACCTGGTGGAAAAACGACAGGAAGTATTTGATCTTGCAACTAAAAATATATAGCAGGGCGTTCAAATACTTTTTTCAACTGACTACATGTATAGACAGTCATAGCATTTTCAGTTTTTACTTTGATATGCAAATGATATCCCCAACATACAACAACAAGATCCAAGATATGAAATCCCCCATAATGTAAATACATTTCCCATATCTGTTGTTTTGTTTTGAAATTGTCCCCGTAACATTGTTATTGCCTTCTTTACTTCTTCCCACAACAACAACAACAACTCTCTTTTAGCCATAATCTGGTTACACCCTAGTATAAAGGTAGAAATCTACTGTCCCCTCCAAATAACCCAACATAAAACCATTCTTGTATCCAACAAGAGAACTTGAAATGACCATCGTAATAGTATAATCGGGTCGGGCAGTTTTCTGTCCTTTCATCTTCCTTGCAGTGAAGCCTCTCAAGAACATTAAATGGTCCAACAATCAGAAAAAGAACAGAAGAATCTCAGGTGATAACTTGATGTCCACTCGTTTTTCTGCTTTGCGTGTACGTTCTGTATTTTGGAGAGGCACTTAGAATGGCAAACATTCATAAAGCCTAATTGATAAAGACTCTAAAATGTTTTAGGGAACTGTTGCGTTGTCACATCCTGCCAAAGTCATTTTTAGAACACAAGCAAACCTTCTAATGTGTTTGCAAACAGTAACGCTGGAGTTGGCCTTGAGTCAAGGCACATGCTATTTACATGAAGAACCTGAACTTACCTTTACGTACTTTTTCCTATGCATTTTTTTCCTGTTTATTTCCTAATTCAAGTGAGAGAGAGCTGAAAATGTCACCCTCTGTTTCTGTCTGCCCGGGGTCTTGTGTAATTTACTGGTGCGTAATGAATAAATATGCATCCCCGACTATTGTGACGGACTGTTTGCTAACGGGACTATTTCGTCAAAGAGGTGACGTCAAGTTGTAAAAAAAACGCAAAGTAGTTACAGGTAGCTATTGGGAATATTGTAACATGTAAAATGCGTCTTGACTTAAGATTTAGGGTAGAAAAATTCTAATTATGAAGATAAGTATTTTTGTAAGTGAAGGTACACTTAAAATAGTGCATACAGTCTTACCTTGAGATACAAGTTTAATGCGGGACTGAGCTCGTATGTCGTTTTACTCTTATTTCAAATCGTTTCCCATAGAAATGAACTAAATACAAGTTAATTTGTTCCAATCTCTGAAAAAACACTATAAAAAAACAGGAAATTATAAAGAAAAAAACATTTTTATTGGTTGTGATTCACCATCTACTAACAGAGTAACAAATAACTACTGCTTATGATCTTTAATAATAAAATGAGACATTTAATACAACGCGGAGTTCGCAGATGGGAGATGCGCTAGTAACGTAACATAAACTTTAAATTTAACTTAGATGAACTTAGATTCCTATACACACACATACTTAAAAAGTTTTAATCTTGCGTTGCACACATTTTGAAAAACTTTTTGTACAATAACCAAGGCAAAAAGGTTCATGTATTCCAGCCAGGCCTTCGAGACCAACTCCCTGCCTCTCTATACGTATTGGCGAGCCAGCTCAGTCACGCGTAAACTACTCTTGTTTTTAAATTATTTCGTGCTTAAAATCGATTGTCATCATACGCCTTTTCTTCGCACTACCCTTCATTGCACCGGCCTGCCTTGGATCCATTGTGTTTCCCTTAATTCTGCACTGACTAATGCAAAAAAAAACATGGAAAAAATGTGACGCCCCATCCAGTGCTTGTAGAGATCTTTGCACAAGTGAGTTGCGACGAAAAAGACAGTGCCATGCTGTTATCATAAGCAGTCTCTCTTTAACAGCCTGACCACCTAGCTGTCTCGAATGCTCGTATCTCAAAATTGATCTTGTATCTCAAGGTAAATATTTGTCTGGAATTTTACCCGTATCTCAAATTCCCCGTATGTGTGGGCATTTGTATGTCAAGGTATTACTATATTTACTTTTTTTTTTTCATTGAAAAAAAAAACCAAATGTTGATCCTGCCATTGATGATGACAATAATAGACATCACATTATTTAAACTGGAAGGACTACCTGTAAATACACGTTTCTGTGCCCTTTGTGGCACTGGAAGTTCAATATATTTTGACTCGGAGGGCTGAGAACAAACGATCGCTGCCGCGGCAAAATGGATTGGCGCTGTCACTGGTACCTTGTGAATTAAGAGGATAAAAAAAAAACAGGATTCGGACAATTTTTAGTTCAACAATGTCTCAAAATCGTTAAAATAGTTGTCCATTCGTTTGAGAAACAATTTGTTGCCGATTACTCGCACCAGCCTTGGGCCAAACTAGATCCATTGACAACAATGAAAGCAAAGCAACCATCATTCTCTGTAAAATATAACAGTTCGACTTTGAGCCACTGTGGCTTAATTACGCATGAGATTCCCCCAGCCCCCTCCCCTCTCACCCTCTAATTGGCCTCCCCATTCCTCAAGCATTGAGCTCTTTAAAGTCACCTTATGTATTGGGCCCCCAAAGGGGAAAAAAAGATTTGCATCAACACTGCCTGTGGTTTAATTTGGACAAGTGATAATTGTTTTAAATGGATATTATTCTAATTATATTGTACAGTATTCGCGGCACGGTTCAGTTCTTCTTTTGCCTGACTTCGGTACAGGGTACATGGATTTGATTGCCCCTGGCTGGAGATGTGATTGGAAGTGTGAATGGTCGTCTGTCTAAGGTGTAGTTCACCTTTTTTTACGAAATCAGCTGGCATAAGCACCCCCGTGAAAGTGACAAGGAGAAATTTTACAGAAAATGAATGACTGAATGTGCAGTATTCTCAGCAGGGGTGCGATAGCATGGCCAATTGACAATAGAGCTAATTTTCTTCTTTTTTTGGAAGCAGCCTTTTACTACCAATGTGTGAATTGTTTGTTTTGGTTTCGAAAAGTGATAAATTCATCTGTTTAATATGCAGAAGACCAAATGGTTTTCTGTACACGGTGAGTTCAATTAGAAATGCAAGGTTGCAAAGATTTAATGGGATGACTTTTCTATGTAGAAGCAAGAAATGTAGTCATGTTTTTGCTGTGTCAGCCCAAGAAAAAAAAAAACTGTTGCCAAAACCAGACTATATTTTTAGAGTGCACGGTTGAGAAAACATTCAAAGTGAAGCCTGCCATCTTTTTGGGGAATAAATAAAAAACGTATTGAAATGAGTTTACATTTATTAACAGTATTTACACAATACAATTTTAAAAAAACGGCAAAAATTTAATGCAATTCAGTGGAATGGCAGAGACCGCAAAAACATAGATATATATATATAGCGGTATATATAGATATATATAGAGGTATATATAGCGGTATATATATAGCGGTGTATATATAGAGGTATATATAGCGGTGTATATATAGCGGTGTATATATAGAGGTGTATATATAGAGATATATATAAAGATATATATAGAGATATATATAGAGGTATATATAGAGATATATATAGAGGTATATATATATATATATATATATATATATATATATATATATATATATATATATATATATATATATATATATATATATATATATATATATATATATATATATATATAGATATATATATAGATATATATATAGATATATATATATAGATATATATAGATATCTATATATATAGATATAGATATATATATATATATATATATATATATATATATATATATATATATATATATATATATATATATATATATATATTTATATATATTTATATATATATATATTTATATATATATTTATATATATATATATATATATATATATATATATATATATATATATATATATATATTTATATATATATATATTTATATATATATATATATTTATATATATATATATATATATATATATATATATATATATATATATATATATATATATATATATATATATATATATATATATATATATATATATATATATATATATATATATATATATATATATATATATATATATATATATATATATATACATCTCTATACATCTCTATACATCTCTATATATATATCTCTATACATCTCTATATATATATCTATATATACCGCTATATATACCGCTATATATACCGCTATATATACCTCTATATATACCGCTATATATACCTCTATATATACCGCTATATATACATCTATATATACCGCTATATATACCTCTATATATACCGCTATATATACCTCTATATATCTATATATACCGCTATATATACCTCTTATATATAGCTCTATATATATCTATAAATATATCTTTATATATATCTATCATCTCTATCATTTTGCACGAAGACATTAATTTTCTTGAGCCGCTTGGTCTTCATTGCTCCATCTGCGAGCGTCCCGGTGTTGCCCTACATCAAGTCACCCCGACGTTAATTTGGGGTGATTACGGTTCTCCCCCGTGGTCCGAGCCGCACGGCGAGAGGCCCTCGCGCTCGGCTGGACTGTCAGAGCGCGTAACGAGATGTTTGATGGCGCTGAGATGGCGCATAATGAAGCAAATGAGAGGCTGTAGAACCCAAAAAAATGATGGCCACGCTTATTCATTATTCAGCATCTTGCAGTCAAGTGACTTCTATTTGTGTTGCGCCAAATCCCAGCAGAGGCTGCCCTGATGTTGGATTTAATTTGCGCAGACTTAACATGGCCCAGAGCTCGAGGTGGGAAAATGTTGTGTGGGGGGGAGAAAGCAGAGCAGGAATCCGACCTGTTTGCGGCTACAGTGTTTGATTGCAACAATCAAACTGTCTCATTTTGTGAAATTTGCAGGTGTAAGCTCCCAATATGCGATTCATCTTTTGCAATGAGCAGATTATCAAGAAGGCCATTAACTGATTGGAAATTGGAGTCGTGATTTAGAGTTTACTTACGCAAATGAATGATAGAAAAACACTGTGCATTAGCGTATGGAATACTATTCCGATAGGGCTGCCACAAACGTTTATTTTGATGATGACCAATTAGTCTCATGGTTAGTCGACAAATTGGTTCAGGTCTTCATAAATGACACGTCATTTACTGTTGTCTTACTTTACCCTTTTAGCTGGAAATGTGCATTCATTCATTTTCTGAACCGCTTATCCTCACAAAGTTTGAGGGGGGTGCTGGAGCCTATCCCAGCCAACTATGGGCCCTATTCGGGTGACACCCTAAAATGATTGCGAGCCAATTTAAGGGCACTGGAAATGTGCAATTGCACCAAAACGGATTAATTTGAGAAAAAGTTGAGCTTTCATTATTTTCTAAATCAGAAGCAGATAATCATTATTTGTCGTTAAGGACCACTAAAACCCAAATATTTACAGATTTTTTTCTTTCCCTTTTCTTTTAATTAATAAAAAACTAATCAAAAATAATAATGGAAAGGAAAACTAATTTCCTTACTATTTGAATGAGATATTTTAAAAATAAACAAATTAAACAATACCTATAACAATACTTATCTTTTATTTTTTAAATCATAAATAATTTACTAAATTGTGTTTTATTTTTTTCAAGAAGGCCATTAACCCACTGGAAATTGGAGTTGTGATTTATATCATCTAATTTTCTGAACCGTGTTATCCTCTTTAG
Source organism: Stigmatopora nigra (assembly GCF_051989575.1). Taxonomy (NCBI): domain Eukaryota; kingdom Metazoa; phylum Chordata; class Actinopteri; order Syngnathiformes; family Syngnathidae; genus Stigmatopora; species Stigmatopora nigra. The sequence continues at coordinate 3,440,581 of NC_135521.1, forward strand.
GGTCGTGGGGGGTGCTGTAGCCAATCCCAGCTGTCAGCTGTGATTGGCTGGCCACCAATGCAGGGTGTCTCTTGCCTCTGGCCTGAAGTCAGCTGGGATAGGCTCCAGCACCCTCCGCGACCCTGATGAGGATAAAAACGGTTCATAAAATGAATGAATAAATGAATAATTATTTTTTTTATCTATTCAAATTTGTCAGGGTTGTTAATAACAGTCCTTACTCTCACCCAATCCAACAATTTCATTAATTGAATTTGACTTTATAGCACCTTTTAAATGCCTTCCCATCTTAGCATTGCGTTATTGTTTTGCAAGCAATGTCCATTTTCAACCAGAGTCCAATCTAAGCCAACCTGCTTTCATGGTATGACTTCCATTTATAAATGGCCTCTTGCCAGGCAACTCCATCCCTTCCATTAAAGTTGAATTCCCTTATTGCCGGACCACCTTGCGAGGGAGACCCTCATAGCCCCGCCGTAAATAACCAACATAAACGCTAGCCACAGACAGTGGTGCATTTAATGTTAATAGGAGCGCGTTCCTTAACCCAGGCTAAATAATAGCCAGCGGTGGCCGTGGTCAAGGAGACCACACGCTTAGAAATTTACGGCAAATGGATTTGCTATCAATGTACCGCTGACACTTTTTCCATTTGTCCGTTTTGTTCAGTCTCAGGTCAGCATGGGGCGACAGCTAAGGAACAGATGTGCTAAAAACACTCGAGTACTTACAATGAAATGGACAAGAGTGCTATTAAGCATATATTTTCTAACAGGTGTACAACTGTGAGCCTTCGTCTCAGTCTATCATCGTCATAAAATTTATCGTCATAGCAACAGCACAATGAATTGAACCTGCACAAATTTAACCCACCAAAATATACAAAATAGGAAACGAGCAGGTCTCAAATCACTTGAAATAATTGTTTACCTCCTCTTGGTAAAAAAAAAAGAAAAGACACCGTTGACGGATTACACATTTCCGGCTCGTTTTCACTCTGACGTGACTTAAACCGCCTTGTGGTTAAATGTGCCAAAATGTCAATCAAAATTCAAAACCCCCGTAGGACTATGTGTGAAAAAAGGGGGGAATTGTGTACAGATTGCGGAATGCTTTTTTTAAACTTTATTCATTATTCCTACCGCTTATCCTCACAAGGCTCACAGGCAGGGGACACCCTGAATTGCTTGCCAGTTAATTGCAGTGCACAATTGAAATTTTACATTTCAATAAGTAATACATCAACACTATTCCGCTTATTTGTAATGGATTGGATAACTTTATTCATCCCGTATTCGGGAAATTTCTGTCACATTCGCTAGAGGGTGAGAGTGCAGATACAGGAAAGGCATGACAGCTGACGGGAAGGTAGGATCTGCGGAAGTGCTCCTTCCTGCAATGAGGGTGCAGCAGTCTATTGCTGAAAGAGCTTTGGAGGGACTCCACAGACTTAAGCAGGGGGTGGGAGGTGCTGTTCATGATGGACATCATCCTGGTCAGCATCCTCCTCTCTCCCATTTCCTCCACAGAATCCCAAGGACAGCCCAGAACAGAGCTGGCTCTTCTGACCATCTTATTTAGCCTGTCCCTTTCCATTTCCGTGCACCCGCATTCCACAGTGTTGTAAAAGGTCATCAGCAGTGTCCTACCTACTCCATAGTACCATAGTCTCCTCAGTAGGTAGAGGCGGCTTTTATACAGGGCATCTATGTTTGTGGAACAGTCTCGTTTGTTGTTGAGGTGAACACCCAGGTGCTTAAAATTCTCCACAATTTCAATATCTGTTCCCTGGATGTTCGATTGAGTGCTCGGTTGAGGATTCCTCCGAAAATCGACTACCGTTTTTTTGTCTTTCTGGTGTTAATGTAGAGGTGGGTTTGCCTACAAATATGAAGTCTTAATGTCTTGTTCACATAAGCAAAGTATACTTTGAAGGAAAGACCCCCTCCTGAGAAAAATATATATAATTAGCTAGATTGCCTTCCTGCTATGAAATATTGACTAAAGTCCATTTCAGGTGGCCTGGTGGAAGACTGGTTAGCACATCCAAATAGTAGATTGGGGGTTCAACCCTCAGTGGGTTTCTCTTTGGACTTTGCATGTCGTTCTCGTGCCCGTGTGGGTTTTCTCTGGGTACTCTTGTTGGCTCCCATATCCCCAAAACATGCATGCTACGCTAATCAAACACTCCAAATTGTCCTCAGGTATAAGTGTGGATGAATAGTTTTCAGATGGTGGTGTCCCTTGAGATTTTTTTCAATGCAAAAAGTGTGCAGCAGCTCAGAAATGGTTGGGAAACACTGGAATAATAGACTCTTACGTGCCTTTTTTAAAAAAAAAAATACTACAGTATAAGGATGTGTTTCTTCGGGTGCCGGCGTGTCGAAATCATTTCTCAAAGTTGCACTTTTCTCCGTCTGTACGACTCGTAGCGGCTTTCCGATTTATCAAAGAGAAAAAGGCCACGACGACGGCACAGCGCAATTAATTCTGTCGGCTTCCATTTGTTGGCGTTCAGTCGGACTCGCTCCATTAGTGATGTGTATGTATGTGTGTGTTTGTTTGTGATAGTAAATGAATGCAGCTCTTCATCACAGAGGCCCTTCCTAGCAAAGCAGAAACAAAAAGATGCTGAATGTTGTTATTTGTCGGCGTCGTGCCGCGTTAGCTTTTGTTTTTTAACATTCCCATTCAATTGCTGAAGAATGAATAACACGTTCGCCTTTCATTTAGGGAAATTAGTCATGAGATGCGGAGGAAATGGAAGGAACAAACAAAAAGTCTTTTGTCTTGTGTAGCTTTGCAGGGGAAAAGCAATTGCAAGGCTGATTTTAGATTCGTTTTCTCGCTTTCAAATACAATATTTAATTCAAGACTGACGAAGAAAATGTGCGATATCTCCCATGAGACACACAGAACAAAAAGTGTTTCAGATCGCTAACTTTTTCTTGCGTGGTTTCGAAAATGAATATTTTGTAACCACTGTCTTACAACTGTGATAATGGATGAGTTAGTTCAACCAGAATGGTTTGATATTAACATTTTATTGAGCACTCATTGAACTAAATGCTTGCTGGAGTTTGCATGTTCTCCCCTGGCCTGCGTGGGTTTTCTCCGGGTATTCTGATTTCCACCTACATTTGAAAAACATGCATGATACTCTGGTTGTAAACTCTAGATTGCCTCTAGTTATGAGTGTCGGGTTCAGAAAATGAAGAAATAAATGAGTAAATAAATACATAATTACTTGGAGAAAAACAAAAACAATTGAACATTTTTGAATGAGTACATTTTTTACTAGACTCTATACAATGGTTCATAAAAAAATGAAAATGTTTTATTTTTTTGTTTTTAACTTTGAAAAAAGGTAAACTGAATATAGTGAAACATATTTAATACGGAAATATTTACTGTTAAAGGCTCAAAAAAAGGATTATCAAAACTTAACTGAGAATATAACATTTACTGTTTTTGACTTTTTTTTAAAACATTTTAATAATGAAATGTTTACCATCAAAAAGTTCATAAAGAGGACTTGAACCTATTTTACGTGGTCAATATCTCATCAACTTTAAAAGTTGTTGTTGAATACATGTGCCAGCCCTAAAAACTGATTTACTACTACAAATATCCATGCTTTTATTATCTTATATATAGATTTTAACAGTTTATCATCTGTAATCCTAATTAAGTCTGCATCATATGAAATAACAGTCAACTAATTTAGTTGTTTTTTTTCTCATTGACTGTGATCAGTCGCTGCCAATTTGTTCTTAAAAAAAGGGATGTCTATCTTTGTCAATGGCACGTAGTTAACCAGCAGTAATTGCAATTTTTTTTCCCATCATATGAACAAAACATCTAATAGAGATGAATAAATTGCTTTTTTTTCTCTCACTGAAAAGCAAACGTGCGCATGACCATGGCGACACATGTAAAAAAAAAATATCCCCTTCGATGTATGCTCATTAAAAAGCAGCGTTATGGCCCCGGGCGGGCTTAATGAGATCGCTGTTAACACAAACACTTGACATCATCAGAAAGCATAGAAACTTCAATTAATGCAAATTTACAAAGAACAACTTTAAACTGATCTGGCATTGCGGCATTTGTTATTATTTTCCGGTTTAAAAAGCCAGTTGACTCGCCTCTATTTTACTAGACAAATGTTAAGTGCATGAAACGGCGCTACGTCCCCCCCCCCTACGGCCATCGCAACAGCCGCCCTCACTTTGCATCTTCTTGTTTCACCAGCAAAAAGAAGAAGACGTCCTATTTCAGATTAAGCTTCCAGCGCCTTGGGCCGTATTCTTTTTCTTTCAATTGTTTCCATGAAAAATCTCCATTTGTTTCAATGCCTTTCATGAAACGTGCTTATAATTAATGCCTACATTTTTTTCTTTTATGGCTCGGAGCTGTA
>NC_135521.1:3450000-3560000 GCF_051989575.1 Stigmatopora nigra
TAAAGCCGTTTCAGTCAAATGTTTTGATTAAAACCTGTGTGGCCTTTGTATGTTTTCCTTGGGCCTACATGGGTTTCCTCCGGGTACTGCGGGTTTCCTCCCACATTCCAGAAACATGTATGGTAAGCTAAATGGACACTTTAAATTGCCCCTAGGTATGAGTGTAAGTGTGAATGGACACCAATTCAGGGTGTCTCCTGCTCCTGGCCCGAAGTCAGCCGGGATAGGCTCCAGCACCCTTTGCGACCCTATAAAGCAGTTCAAAAAATTAGATGAGATGAGACGATACCAACAAATTCCATTTGTTGGAGGATTAAAACCCAACAAAAACTTTGTCCGTAAGCCCACATTCACGTACATCTCTTCCGGTAAGTGACTGGCTTTCTGGGCAACAGCTAAATGGGATTAAAACTGTGTTTTGTGCATTTTTTGGTTCATACAAACAAATAGACAACAGGTAATGGTTCAGTTTAGTCCAATCCAGTATGTATAGTACCCCTCGCGGTGATAGCACGCCTATAACGCGCACTATCTCCATTATGTTTATGTTAAGAAACATAATATAGCATAGCAATGTGTTGCCCGGGCAACAGCATGTTTAAAGAGATCTCAATTTGGGAACAGCGTTCCCAAATTCCGTGAGAGGAGAGTGTGCCCCATGTGTTCTCCCACACCACTGAGTAATGAGCCCCAGGCCAGACTGACTAATTGGACTTGACATCACACCGAAACTCACTTGCACAGCGCAAACAGCTCTGCTGATTTACCGCAAGCGAAATATTTAGTATGTTGCAAAACACACTTTGGTGCCACATGCCATTATTTTGATCGTCGATAATCCCTTTTTGCATGAATTTACATTGAACTTTTTTTTAGAGTTTACCATTAGTAGATGTCCAATCCGTTTGGAATGGAGGGTAGAAGTAATTGAACGTCCCCTTCAGACAGATTTAATGTCTACGGCAGCCAAAAGGGTTATGTTAGATTCAATTAGAACTATCTTTCATTCTGGAAATTTCATTGGTTGCAGTAGCAAGACAGACACAGAAGACATTGTAGACCTAGATAAAAAAAACTGGAGCCACTCACAGGAGGTCCACAAGGTAGCAAATATAAATCAAGGGACGGAAGGATACTTGAGTACACTTCCAATAGTATTGATGATAAAAAATACTAATTAAATAACATAATGAAAAGTACAATTTAAAATGCAGACCAAAACAGGGTGACCCCCCAAGCGCCTTTTGAATGTTCCTCCCATAAAAAAGCTCACAATTAGATCTCATCTGATCCCATCTCATTTTCTGAACCGCTTTATTCTCGTTAGGGTAGTGGGGGGTGCTGGAGCCTATTCCAGCTGACTCCAGGCCAGAGGCTTTGGACAACCTGAATCAGTGGCCACAACGAGACAGACAACCATGCACACTCCCACTCATAGCTAAGGGCAATGTAGAGTGTCCAATCATGAGTGTCCAGTGCCCACCATGCATGTTTTTGGAATGTGGGAAGAAACCAAAGTACCCGGAGGAAACCCACGCAGACCCGGGGAGAACATGGAAACTCCACCCAGATGGACTTTTTGAGCGAATGTGTACTATATTTATCAATTAACTTCTATCGTCAGTAATAGACTGCAAAAACATTAAAGCTACAATAACGGGCATTGAATGACCATTTTCCGTAGCACTGATGGTGCTAGACATCTAAACCATTTGTTTTGGGTGGTTTGGCAGCAATTGTTTTCCAGCCCAAATTGATTGTCTTTCTATTCCCTTGAGTGACAGCCAATTCGATAATTGATAAAATAATATAAAAACTAAACTGTCTCTTTTTACAGTCAAGCAGTTGTCTATTAGTGGATTAAAAATCAGACATCAAATGTTCCATACCAAGTAGAGTGCAAGGAATAAAGCCAGTCTTTCCATGAAAGTGATTGGCGACGGCATCACATGCGTATTGATTTCCCCAGGCCAGTCCTTAAACCTTCGCTCAATACAATGAGGGCAAGCGGCCAAGGAGAAAGTGTGAAAGAGAAAAAGAAAAAAGTATTCCTACGATGCCAAGAAGGCGCAAAATGGAAAACGAGATGCCTGGGAGGACGAAGGGGCTTCTCCTTTGGGAGAAGCAGGTGCCGGACTCTTTGAAATGGCTCCGTCACCTGAGATTTTGCTCTCCACAAATGGCTTTTCCGACTAGAAAATAAGCTTTGGATTGGATTGGATTAGATGGGATAACTTTATTCATCCCATATTTGGGAGATTTCATTGTGACAGTAGAAAGAGGGTAAGAATGCAGATACAGGAAGAGTTTTAAGTTAGACAGTACAGTCGCAAAGGCCGCAAAACAACAAAGCAAAAGCAGAAAGTACAAAGCAAATCAAATTAAATGGGATCATTAGAATCACCAAATCAAATCATTAAGACAGAAAAAACACAAAACGAGCAAGAGTGGACGGAGCTACCGCCACCGGCTGCCACTTGTACGGCGCCATCTTGTTTGAGGTAGCAAAAATGTTTACAGACTCAAAAACATCACCCTCCCACTGAGTGGGCAAGAAGGTGCCCTCTCAATGGGTTGGAATGAAAACCCACACCCACCGTGGCCCTTTGTGGAATAGTTTGCCCACCCTTGCACTAGACTGGTCGCTACAGAGAAGCAGACAACCACTCAGACTCAAAATCACACTTCCACCGAGTGGGAATCGAACCCAGCCGGCCCGCAACAAAGTCAGGCGGAAGAACCACTACACCATCAACATCAAGAAGCGGAAAAACTCCATCCTTTCTATACACCGGCGTCGTCTCGGACGTCTCGTATCTGTCAGCTTGCTATGAAATTTTGCTGCACTTAAGCGTCGGGTGCGAGGCTGGCGGCTGTGTCATTTCCGACCATTTGCACTTTAGTGGCAGCCTGTTGCTGATTTGAATAGTCTCTGTGATGGGATCTCAATGGGCCTTTCCGTCATGGAGAGGCTATTTGGCACTGTTTTTCTACCAGCCGTCTTTACTGACACGTCACATGGCTTTCAACCGTGACATTTACATCGTTAGCCAGCCATTTCTCATGTTCAACGTGACGCTTGTATTACCATTTGTCATTAACTAATGGATCATTACAATACAGTAAGATCCTGGAAATGCTTTGATATGCCATAGAAATAAATGTCTCGGAGAATAGATGATAAAATCGATAGCACTCATCTCATGGCTTGTTATTGATTACTTAGCTGATTTGATTCGGGGGACATGTTTTATATACAATAGTATATGTCCATCTTTTTCAAACGTACAGTAGTGGGCTCTCAGTGGGATTACAGTTTGCATAATGAAGCTGCCTGCGTCACCAGTAATGTTGCTTCAACTGGATGAAGAAAGCCACAGATGACAGGATGAATAACTGTCGCTACAAGATTATAGAGCCTTATACAGCCCTTCCTCTACTTACAAATGCGGAGACATTTTGCACGGCAACGCGGTCGTAACATAACATAAATAAATTTAAATGAACTTGGGTTACGATGCAGACGCACTCAAAAATAAATTTAATCTAACCCCACACTAAACATAATTCTATTTTTGTTTTAGATTTTTATACCGTTCTTCTCTTTGGCTTTATATGCCCCGCCTCCACCATGACTTTCAGATGAAACCTATCGAGTTTTTTTTGCTTTCGTCTTCCCTTCAAAATATTCCAAAATGATGCACACAAATTTCCTTCCAATAGCACGACCACTTGCGAACTAGAAGTATATTATACTCATCTCGTATTAGGAATCTCTCTGCAATTCGCACTGATTACGGGAAAAAAAACCCAAGTGCCCAAAATGTTCCTATGAGCAGCCTCTCGCGTCTGCTGTAAGCTCCTATATCAAAATTTGTCTTGTATCTCAAGATAAATATTTGCTCAAAATTTTACTCGTATGTCAAATTGCTCGTATGTCAGGGCACTCGTATGTCGAGGTATGACTGTATATTTACTGCCTTTTCTTGAATTAAAATGTATTCCTTTAGATGATGTAATGTTTTAAATACAATATCAAATTATAATTTGACTTAAAAAAGATAAATACTAAATATTTTTTTTGTAAAATGACTGACTTTATGGATTATGCTTACTACATTTGGATATTAAATATAATGTAAAGTAATATAATGGCAGGTTTGTTTTTCATTTTTTTCTTTTAAATATAAAAAAATGGCACTTGCCCTCGAACAGTTCAAGCAGAGAAAATACAGTAATCAGGAACCAGAACCAAAATATAAAGGAAAATTGCAATGTGCCATAAATATGACAGCACTCACTCATTTGTGTGTGTGTGTGTGTGTGTGTGTGTGTGTGTGAATTTATCCTGTTAGCAGCCAACGTGCTTCTTCATTGCAGCCCAATCGATCGCCAGTCGAGACATTTTCCGTCTCGAAATCAATGCCTTCATTTCATTTGCTTTTCTGTCTTTTGGTTCCGTCTAATTTCATTGCTCCAAATGAAAGGATTGAGAGCGTACGTCTGGAAATGTCAGCACACGTCACACGCATTTTAAACTCTGGGATGTCGAGGGCCCTGAAGGTGAAAGGAGGACGTGGCAGGTGTATCATGAAGATAACTCGGTGATTTGTTGTGCTTGGGCTTCTTAGTGCATGCATCTCACCCTAGAAACATTATGAGAAAACAAAAACAAAAACCAAAGTGTTAGGTTTTTGGATGCTATTACACCAACTTTGGCAATGCCTTTTTTCTTATTTTTAAAACTTTGGGTAACAAAATTTTCATTATTTCCATGCTGATGATGTATTTTGTTCCTCTGTTGTTAAAATGGAAATGGCCGTTGGTTATTGTATGATTTAACATATGTATTTACCATTTAACCAGGGGCGATGCTGCAGTTTTAAGGCAAATAGGGGGAATATTAGCGCTTTACTTGCTCCAAATGTCTTCATGTTGGTCCTTTTTACAATCTTCACTTTGGTGACAATTATACAGGACCAAAACGAATGTCAATTTCTTTCATTACTAGCAAAAGTTTGTCAAAACTTTTATATTTAGACAGTTACAGCCCGCTTGCTAATATCCAGCATTCGTCACGCTACATGATTTTCATTGCAGCGATACACTTTGACGACAGTTGAAAAGTTCTTTAAAGTCGATCTGGCAGGGGCAATATTTTTTTATTTGCCACGCTATGATATTCTCAAAATTATACGGCGCATTACTTCTGTTTTGTCCCCAGTTGTGAGCAATCAAGCATCGACACAACAATCGAGCTACTTGTCAACAAAAAAGCCATCACTGCAGTGATTGTTCAAATTGTTCCAAGGCAATTTTTGAGCAGAAATTCAGCTGCTGTGACATTGACCCTCATGCGATGCGTTGATATTTAAAAGCCGTGACCTTATTTAACAGCATGCAGTTCTTTCTGCGACGCTTTCATAAAAAATAATAATAAAAGATAGTGTTACATGTTCTAGCTGTTTATAATGTTGCTAGGATAAAAAAAATCATAATGTTTCTGGATTGTTGATTTAAGATAAATGTGGGCCTTTGTCAGACTATCATAAAAACAAAAACGCTAATGCTGAAAGTCCAGCCTGTCCTCTTGTATTTCTGGTGCTAAAAATGTCCGTTCCCGGTTGTGACAGGCTTGCTTGCTTCGGAGTTGTCCGACCTTTCTTTATGATGTCCAGCGTTTTATGAAAAGTCTGTCTTGAAAATGTCTTTGACAGTACATCTGCAAACATCCATTTCTTCTCCTTCAGCCATTGGAGGTTGACAAAAAACCGCTATTATATCAACACAACAATATATTTGCGGGTGTAGCTCACTCCAGATACAGTTTGATCGCTCTGGCTAGTCCACATTAACACTAGCTAATCATAGTTTGTGAAAGCGATGACTTATCCCTATGCCTAGTGTCGCCAACTCGAAATCTGACAGTTTTATCGACGCTAATTTTATGCTGCAGGGCCTGCAGAACGGATTGTGAAGGCCTCAAGGTAGATTTCTGACTCTGGCAACAAATAATGGCTGAAATGTGTTTGGTTAGATGCTTAAATATGAAAGCACATCTGGAAGCAGAGCAACCAGTGGAAAAGCAAAGAAAAAAAGCTGACAGAAATTTTGGATAATAAGTATTCATGTACAAAACCTAATTAACTTCAGTCTGTGATTCATATATATTTTTTAGACCAGCAGAGAAGGCCTTGCACCTTTGTTCTAATGTAATTATTGCCTCAGTCCTATTTTGTCCGAACTGTAATATTTTGGGAAATTTAGAGACTGTTGCATCATCCTGCTTTATTACATTATCACGCAAAATAGCATACTATGTAGAAGTTACTTTTACTGTATCTACCTAGCTACTGGTATATTATAATCTTTCTTTTTTTCTTTCCTTTTAACGAAATTAACCAATTGTAATTGACAGTGATGTACAGACCAAATATATTCTAAAAGTGATTATTTTACTTAAATTTTTTTAATGCGTAACTTTAGAAATGACCACATAAAGCAGGAAAATGACAGAAACATCTTTAATGCTTTTACATAAATGAATTATTTTGCTGCCACTGATAGTAAGAGTGGTTCAATCGATTTTGATCGAAAGATTGTTGCTTGCGGTCAAATTGAATTGCACGTGTAAACGTGATCCCTTTCTGGGTGCGAATCATCTCTCCCACTCGTTCCTTTTGTCAGCTTGTGCAAGATGTTGCCTTGAGGGAATGTTAGTCTTTTTATCAGCTCTCTGCATCCTCATCGCTGCGTGAGTAGCAATCGGTGAGGTTCCTCCTTTTTCTATTCCCTTTATGTCCTTAACTTGCGCTTTTAAAGAACAAAAGTCGATCCAAAATTGTTGTTTTGTAATTTTTTCGGTTCCCTGAAGTGCTCGTTCGCAAGGGTTGCAGCCAATAGCAGACACAATGAATCAAACAACCATTTACACTCACAATCATACCTTGGGGCTATTTAGAGTGTTCAACCGGCTACTCTGCATTTCATTTGGGATGTGGGAGGAAACCGGAGTACCCGGAGAAAACCCTCACAAGCCCAGAGAGGACATGCAAATTCCACACAGTGAGGACAGACCTGGGATTGAACCCTTGTCCCAAGAAATGTGAGGTTGATGCCCTAACGAACCGGTCATCTGGCCGCCCTGTCCATTAAATTAAAAATAGCGAAGAGAAACATATTTACAGTGGGTTTCCTTCACGAGCTGCCGGTTATACGATGATGAGCTTGGGATGTTTTCACCTGACCTTTGCCCATTTCCCTTCCTGTGCGAGAGGCCACAAAGCGTGCATGTCTCATCTTTCAACTAAGTTTTTTTCCTCTGCTGCTGTCCTTGGAGAGACACAAGTGTCAGACACCATGAATAATTAGGATGGCACTGGATGTGTTTGCGCCCTGTAATGCTTACTAAATAAAACAATTAATTCAGTCTCTACAGTCTCTGATAGAGACTTACCAAAATGTTGAATATGTTTTCCAAGTTGAGGACGGTCAAAAAAATAACATCCTTAATAAGGGTTGCAGGGGTTGCTGTAGCCTATCCCAGCTGACCTTGAGTGAAAGGCATAGAACACCCTTGACTGGTCGCCAGTCCGCCATAGAGGGCACGCAGAGACACAAGCAACTATCGGCACTTGGAATCATATCGGCACCAACGGGAATTGATCCCGTGCCTGCCTACACCGAAGTCAGTGTCCGTTTTTGTTCCAACCAATCCAGCACAGACAGTTTAACGAATTGGGGTTACTCCTAAAACAAGAAGCACCTGAGTGCAATACATTAATTGCACTTCTAAGATACCAGATTGGTGGAAAGGTTTCCTCTTTATAGGTTGGAACAAAAGCACACACCCACTGCAGACCTTTGTGGAATAGTTAATCCAGTCCTGCCTTATACTATCACTAGTACCAGATCGATTTGGAGTTTGGAGTATTATGCAAGGTTAAAGCCATTAGCTTTTTGCTTTTCTTTTGTTAAATACCTTTCCATCTACAGCCGGCTTGTTGAAACATCATTTGGAAGTGCTTATTGAGGCTGAAAGGACTTTCTTACATAAATCCATCTTATTTATTTAATTTGAAATGGCCATAAGTGAGGTAAATTTACAGCATTTTCTTTTTGTGAGGCTGTTGTGTGTATATATATATATATATATATATATATATATATATATATATATATATATATATATATATATATATATATATATATATATATATATATATATATATATATATTTTGTTTTTATTTTTTATTCTTTTATTTTTTTATTTTATTTTTAATAGGAATATTTTTACTATGTGTATTTTAATATCTAAGCTGTCTTCACGGATCAAAATGAGAGTGCTTCCATGCTGCACTGTCATCAAGCGAGAACAAACTAATACACATTTAACACAAATTTTGTCATCTCAGCACTATGCACACAAGCACTTTATGTCAGATAAAATCTACATTAGAGCTGTGATTGTTTTTTTTTTCTTTCTGTGGAAGATCGTATCAAATTTTAAACTGGAATCATCGGCGCACTTCGTCTGAAAAACTATTTGCTGGTAGCCCAGTTTTAATCACTCTAAGAGTTGTAATTCCGATTCACATCGCGGCGCTTCATGATGAAGAGGGCGGCAATCCATCAGTGCCTCACAGCTGACTTGTCATAGTGACTACTTTAGTTGCTAACTCATTGGCTTCTATTGACGACGCGAGACGTCCAATCTATTTTGACCGGGATAGCAAATTCACAAATGTTAATTCGCCCTCTCCGAGTCAATGTACAGTAATACATACGAGTGCCCTAACATACGAGGCATTTTAAATACGAGTAAAAGTACGAGCCACTATTTGCCTTGAGATACGAGACAAATTTTGAGAAACGAGCATATGAGACAGCCAGGTTTACGAGATGCGAGAGGCTACTTATGAGAACAGCATGGCACCGCCTTTCTTGCCGCAACTCCCTTGTGTAAAAAAACCTTCAAACAATGGGTGGAGCTTTGCATTTTTTCCGTGTTTTTTTTTTTTTTTTTTGCATTAGTCAATGGGCTCAAAGCAAGCCGGTGCAATGAAGGGTAATGAGAAAAAAAGGTGGATGATCAAAATCGATATTAAGCACGAAATAATCGAAAACATGAGTAGTGTACAGGTGACTGAGCTGGCTCGTCAATACGTATGGAGAAGCAGGAAGTTTGCCTCCAAAGCCCCCATGGAATACATCAACCTCTTTGCCATGGTTATTGCACAAGAAGTTTTATGGTTTATTTAGTGTGTGTGTATAGGAATCTAAGTTCATTTAAGTTAAATGTAAAGTTTATGTTATGTACAAGGACCTCCGTCAAGTCTCTCTTTCCCATCCACGAACTCCGCCTTCTACTGAATAATGTCTCCTTTTAGTATTAAACATCATAACTTCTAGTTATTTTTTTACTCTGTTTGCCGATGGTGAATTACAACCAGCCTCTGGATTGTACTGAATAATGTCTCTTTTTAGTATTCAAGCTCATAACCACTAGATAGTTATTAGTTACTCTGTTATTAGATGGCAAATTAGAACAAATAAAAATGTTTTTCCATACCAATATCCTTTTTTTAATGTTTTTTTCATAGGATTTTTATTTTTATTTTGTTCATTTCCATGGTAAACGTTGATTTGAGATACGAGTAGATTGACATACGAGCTCGGTTCGGCTTTTTTCCCCCCAGAACTCTGACTGTGACAAATTGCCGTGAAGGTATTAGCAAGATTGACAACTTAGCTACACGAAAATTGATAGGAACCTAAATTGTGGAGCATTTTTTTCCACTCTACTGCTCCCAGGCCAGGTGGTCCTGTGGGAAGTCCTGGCAGTGTGGAGCTTCTATCATTTCTTAGTGTTTTGCCAATAATCATAACTTGATATCGTACCTCAGATGTACGCAAATACGACAAACTCATCAGAACTAAAGGTCAAATTTCATTGAGACAAATTAAAACACAGCTGTTGTAGGCTAAATGTCACCTCATTAGCTAATTTGTTCTCCTTTTTTTGTCTCCAATTATTTTTCTGACTGTAGCATCAACCTCAGTTCTGAGATCAAGGTTTTGATCCCAGGTCGGGAACGTCCTGTATGGAGTTTGCTTGGGTTTTCTCCGGGTACTCCGTTTTTCTCCCACATCCCAAAAACATATTCCAGAGTTGCCAACCTCAGTGGACCCCATTTCAGGAGTACCTTAGTCACATTTCCGGAGTTTATCCAGAGTGAATGTGATTCACGCAAAATCGATATGCGCTGAAGTCACACAATACGAATCATTCGTCAGAACTTGTAACTCGGATGATTGACAACGCACTCGTGTTACCGAATTCTTCTGCTTTATAGTGTAGTTGAATCAAGATGGTGGAAGCCGAACCGATGGCGTAAATTTCGAGGCATTTAAAATGAAAATTTGGTACTTTTCTGTAATGGTTGCTTCCAAGAAAAAATAAGTGACAATTTTGGGGGATTCCCGTAGTTTACGGGGGTTATCCGGAGTCCCGAGCGTGCCTTGCAATTCCGGGTTCCGGGTTGGCAGCTCGGATATTGGGAAGGCCTGTTGAAAACTCTAAATTGCCCCAACGTATGAGTTTTAGCGTGAATGATTGTCAGTCTCTTTGTGTGCCGCGATTTGCTTGTCACTAATTCAGGGTGTTCCCCGCCTGGCGTAGTTGCTAGGGATAGATTCAAGCACCCCCCTGAACCTTGTGATTATATGTGGTAGAGAAAATGAATGACTGAATAATTGCAAGTCTCATTCACTTAGGTTTCCAATTTATTGCACTTCTATTACCGTCAATTGGAGTGAATGAGGTAAAATTCTCGTCTGCTAACATTTGATAATTATCCTGGCGCACTGGTGCCCTTTTCTCCTCCATCTACCCGTTTCCGGTGACCAGCATTTTAATCCTGCCGTCTTTCCATTTGGTTTGATTCAATTAAATGGGCCTACCACCCTTCAGTGTGGGCCTCACCATCCATCAGACGCTATTTCACGCTGGCGGAACATTGCAGAGAGTCTTTTCTGAATGAGCGCCTACTCGCTCTCGATGACAAAATGCTTCATTATCTGGCCGGCGAGAACGTGACGGGGGAGGGTTAACGCTGCGGATGATGTGGCAAGGCTGCAAGTGTGCTTGAGTGTGTGCTGCTATTTGAATTGACAAGTGACCGGAGCAGGCTTTGTGACTAAACTCGCAGCCAGTGGGAGGAAGTGATGCTGGGAAACTGCTCAGAGCAATGAGCCTCCCTCATCCTCCGCCTCGGAGAGACATGATTTGACAATCTCTGGTGTTCTCCATGTAAAATCGCCTGGTTGAATCCTGAAGTGGAAATGGATGGTGGCATTAGCTTTGTTTAGCATGCTCTCCGTGGAGAAAAATGATGCAAGATAAATCATCGGTTTATCTAGTTCATTTTTGTAATTGTGTACCGTATTTTCACGACTATAAGGCACACCCTCAATGAATGACATTTTTCCATATATAAGGCGCACTGTATTATAAGGCGCTCTGTATTATAAGGCACACTGTATTATAAGGCGCACTGTCTATTTTGAAGAAAATGTAAGACTTTTAAATGCGCCTTATAGTCGTGAAAATCCGGTAATTGCTATTGACTTCCAGGTATGTAGCACTCACTACTTTACAGTCACCTCTAGAGCCAGCCATTGTTGATGTTTTGGATTTTTTTTGTATAAAATCTTGCAGTGAGGGAGGAGCTATATGATGGAAGATTTTGTAAAGTAAATTTTGTTAAGCGCGGCCATGTCTGGTCTACATTAACCGCGATAATTAAGGGATTACTGTACTCCGGTGTCCTTTCATTTTAAATAGTAGAGTTTATACATTCTAAGGTTTTACTTTACAACGTAGCATTGGAGTAGTCCTGCTGTACAGCGTTTAAAGGTTTCTTGAATACAAAACGTCTTCTTTAATATACCATTCTGTATACAAGTGTGTGTAGTCCCTCGCTTTGGTGTATGCAATATTTCCAGTGAAATAATTGAAATGTAATGATCAGGAATGCTGTTTGAAGATCCGTTTTGGGTCCAGACATTTGAGCGGCTGGATTATTCATGTACATATTTTATGCTTAATCAAAACCTTCGGTTGTCTGAATGTTACTTCTATTATTCTTCCTCCTTTTTTTAAATAACACCACATTGATCCTCCCAATGGGTCTCCCTAAAAGAAAATCCATCAAAAGCATAGATTATCAGCGTCTAACTAATAGCTCATTTGCTGCGAATGGCAGGAGATTGTTTATTGAGCGGATGGCATGAATTTGGCGCTTCTCAGCTGTCGGCCCGGCAGATGAAAAGTGTCAGTCAGCGCGTCGCCGCGGCGATATCTCGTCGTCACTTTCACCCCGGGGGGACGTCACACATCAACTTAGCATATGGGCACCATTAAAGCCATGAACTATTCTGTCATTCACTGCTGTGTAAACACACCTTCAATCCTAAGCATGAGCAGCAACATTGAAAATTTCCTGTGAAATAAAAAGGCAATATGAATTATGAATGTTACTCACGACTTGTGAAAATAGTTGAGCTTCTTTTCTTTCCTGGATGTGAGCTCCCACCTTAGTATTAAACTTTAATGTCTCTTATAGATGAGGGAACCTCACAATCTGATTTGGGATACAAAATTCAGAAAATTGATTATCTCATGATATGGCGATACAGCAATTATCGATACATGAGTCAGGAAACCATGCTATGTTTAATCATTTTCATTTAAATAATAAAAATGACCCAATAAAAACAAAAAATGTATTTTCAACTTTCTACTGTGAATTGTAATGAGTTTAACAATAGTGGAGGTCCAATCCATTTGATTGGTTGGTGGCAGCATTTGTTCAGATTGTTTACAGTTGTTGATTAGATTAGATTAGATAACTTTATTCATCACGTATTTGGGAACTTTGATTGTCACAGTAGCGAGAGGGTGAGAATACACACACTGGAAAAGACATTTAATTCATTAAGAAGTGATTTTCATAAGGCGTAGGCATAGACGTTTATCACCCCTCATGAGCCTTGTGATGATAAGCTATACAGGATTGAATGAACAAATATTGTGCTGTCGAGATGTGAATTATTTTTAGGAATGGTGGGATGTTAACTCAGCGGCTGCCATTGGCTAAAATGAACGTCTAATCCATTTTTAACAGCGAATGGTCGCCATGTTCTTGCTTTGCATTTAAATCGGGTGGAAGTATCCTTGAGAGAGAAGGCGGCTCTCATTGACATTCTCCCCTGAACATAGCTTCTCCTGCCAGGGCCCGCTGCCCTTCCTGTACGTTCATTTTCCAGGTCAAAGAGTGCTCTCTACTGACGATAAACAGCCCTGAAGTCAAGCCAAGGTTTAGCATGGCCGCTTTGCTCTTTCCACTCTGCGCTGCTAAACCATGAACGTCACGGCAGTTTATTCTTTTGGACTGACTACGTATATTGAATATGTCACACCAAGCAAAAAAAGAAACACCTGGGAGGAGAAATTATCTATTCACTTACATTGTTTTTATATATATAGTTATATATATATATATATATATATATATATATATATATATATATATATATATATATATATATATATATATATATATATATATATATATATATATATATATATATATATATATATATATATATATATATATATATATATATATATATATATATATATATATATATATATATATATATATATATATATATATATATATATATATATATATATATATATATATGTGTATATATATATGTGTATATATATGTGTATATATATATATGTGTATATATATGTGTATATATATGTGTATATATATATATGTGTATATATATGTGTATATATATGTGTATATATATGTGTAGATATATGTATAGATATATGTATAGATATATGTATAGATATATGTATAGATATATGTATAGATATATATATATATATATATATATATATATATATATATATATATATATATATATATATATATATATATATATATATATATATATATATATATATATATATATATATATATATATATATATATATATATATATATATATATATATATATATATATATATATATATATATATATATAGATACATATATATATATATATATATATATATATATTATATAGTAATATATAATAAATATATATATAAATATAAATGTTTAGATGCAGGCCAAGCCTAACAATGGGATGAAGTGTGATTTATAGTCTTTTTCTTAGTCTGTTAATTTTTGTTCTTAGGTTTGGCTACCTTAGGCCGGATAGGAGATTTGGCCAGTCGTCACCATTCCTCCACATCCAGGCCTCCCGCGCCCCACCTCCCCTTCTCACATCACATTGGCTGGATTCCAGGGAGACTCCGATCCTGCAGTCCCTTCCGTCACGTCTTCACCACTGGGTAACTATCAAACACGGTTATAGCGCTTCATGGTCTGTAGGTTGAGGTTTTAGGAACTCATCTCGGGGTCATGCGTTTGCGCACATGTCGCGAGCATTCTATTTGTCATGCGAAGGAGGCATTTACTCCACCCGAGCGTGCCACGCATTCAGACAAACAAACAGAGATGCCAGAAGGTTTGCCGGGAGTCTCCAGGGGTATATTTTATCAAAGCGGGCTTGTTTTCGAAGCACATTGTCTGTAGCTCTACTCTGGCTCCAGGTGGCATCTACTGAACTGTGCAAAAGTCGACATTTGGGTCTCAGTCAGGCGAAGACAGAGAAGTAAGACATCTACAGGAGTCCTTGAGTTACGACCCAGTTTCATTCCTACGTCAAAATACTTAAGGCTAGGCATTTCACTTTGCAACTGCATATACAGAACCTAACTCTAAAACTTGAAAAACAAACCAAAAGAGGGTATTTGTCAGCCCCGCCCTGTCTCCCTTAAACACGTGATTCGTTTAAGGACAGGCCAGAAAGACAGCTCTCACTACATAAATATTGCAACAAGATGCATACTTGCAACCTGATTGGTTCCATGGCTGTCCTTATTTTACATGAACTGGAAGTTGTTGGATTTTGACTGTTGGCATCGTATGGTCTGTTTGACCTAAAACCTTTGCCACAATAGAGGAATTTAACTTTTATAGGTAGATTGACTGGACGAGGGACTTAAGCACTGGTGAATTGTGAGGGATTGGAGGCAAACCAACTGGGATTTCGGAGTTAAACTTTGCTTTCATGGTATTTTTTATTTCACTTAAAAGCTTTCTTCTTTGGAGCCATCATGTAAAAAAAAAGTATGCCATGTAAGGCAAGGATATTCAAACACAGACCAACACAATACACTAGCTAAGCAAAAACTATCCTGCAATTGTTTTAATGGCGGACGAGGCCTAAAGTTTACATTTTGTAGGTCCAGAAAATCGTAACCCTACAGGGGTTGCCCAAAGTAACATGTTAGTAACATTGTAACCTAACCTACTTGTCATTGAAAAATCTTTCTATTTATTTCAACTGGAAGCGATCGACAGATGTTGCTTTAGGCAATAAGAAGGTTTACTGATTTCATTGTTAGTAACACACACCAGCTGGCTGCCTCCATTTTTTTCTGAGCATATGTTTCACAACAACAAAAGAAAAAACGACCGATCAGGACGAAGCTAAGGGAAGGTTGACAAAGGTGAGAACAGGAGGTGTGTAGATTGGTGAGGACGTTATGTTGGGCGCAAAGAGATTAGCAGGGCTCACTCAGTCATTCGAGGGGCCATTACCTCGCCTCAGCTACCGCACACGAGGGAACCTGCTAAAATGCCGTCTGGCTGCCAAACATTGGAGGAGAGTTGATGCTATACTTTAGCTGCGCTGGAGATTTCTTGCCAGCAAGGGAGGAAATCCCAAGTCAACATGCGCAAACGATGGTGTGTTTGGGTCTCGTGGCTTGTTGTTTATGAACCAGGGAATTTCTTACCTGATTTATCGTGGAAGATAGGGTCAGTAAATGAATAACCGATGAAAAGGCACGTCATCACATTCCATTTTGTTGTTGTTTTAATCAAATCTTCCAAAAAAATGACATAAAGAAAAGACATAGTTGCTTTACATAATTTTATAAAGCTGATTGCCAAATACGGGATGAAATAAAGTTCTAACCTAACCTAACGTAACCTATTTATTTATTAAAGGAACATTTTGGAGTTTGGAAAGAAGGTTTTTTTTTTTTTAAATTTTGTATTATGTTCTGGAAAACTAGTGCCTATGCAGTTTGTAAAATAACCGTAGTTCATAGGTAATGTTTTAAAATGAAATAATAAGATTGTTTGGACTATTCCAGGTGAATGTATGAAAATCAAAGAAAAAATCTTTATTGTCATTATACACAGCTAAATTGATGGTTCCACTCCACAAAATGTGTTTTCCCAGTAAAAATATAAATAAGTAATATAGAAACATAAAAAGTCACGTCCTGGCAACTTAAATTCTAAAATATTGCACAATCTAAGGCAGTGATTTTCAAACTTTTTTGGCCACCGCCCCCTTCACCGCCGGGCCAAAATGCCAACGCCCCCCTCTTTACCCCTTTCCAACGAACGAAGCTTAAATAAATAGAAGACAGGCGCCTCAGATATTATTCGCTAATTTCGTTTCTTTTAATAGACCAATGCGCAGTTCACCTCGAATCATAAAAATTGATAGCTGATGCATTAAGCCGGTCGCTGTGCGCATACGTCTGTGGTTAAGCGTTGCCGGCGCGCTATTGTGTGCTCCTCTGCGGCTGACTGGATGGTGGTGGTTTCCCCAGTCGCCTGGATCGACGATAAACTCGCGACAATTAGTGATATACGGTATATGCGCGCTGCTCGTGAGCGCTCGAGCAGACAACGTTTCTTGTTTCAATAAAGCTTGTTTTTTGTCGACTTTTTATTACAGACAATCAATTTTTCCGGTCTTTCTACAAACACCAACGTCACATTTTACTGTAATTGCTCCATCGCCCCCTTCACTATTTCAACGCCCCCCATTCGCCTGTTTATTCGTCAGCGCCCCCCTGAAAGTTCACACCGCCCCCCGGGGGGCGGTACCGCCCACTTTGAAAACCACTGATCTAAGGTATTGCACATTGTTATTGCACACCCCAAAGTTATTGCACAGAAGGGATTGTGTGTCGTGCTAATATAAGTGCAGAGATCTGATGGCTCTGGGAAAAAAAACTGTCCCTAAGTCTATTTGTCTGTGCTTTGTGAGACCTGTAGCGTCTGCCAGAGGGCAACAGCCGGAACAGGTTGTGACCAGAGTGGTATGGGTCCCTAACAATGTTCCCGTGTCTCTGCTGAGGTAGCGAGGGCTGGCAATGTCAATCAGTGAGGGGAAAGACCAGCCGATAATCTTCTGGGCGGTGTTGATCACTCTCTGCGTGGCTTTTCTGTCTGCTGCTATGCTTCCAGCGTACTACACTGTAATGCAGTATGCTAGGATTCTCTCCACAGTACCTCTATGGTTACCAGAAGCTGAAAAAAAAATAGAATCGATAAAAACCGAGATGGGCAGTTCAGACTTTTAAAAATATTAGTTTCCGCCATACATTTTGAATGCAAAGTTAAAGTTTTATATCACATGCTTACAACTTTATAATACCACTTGTCTTTATTGCATAAACTTTGAGTCAACAGCTTGGTCATAATTCAACTAATGAGTTAAGGCACCACTTACTGCTTTACATGAGCTCAGTTTATATCCCCACTCTGAACATCCCTAAGTATGCCAGTACCTTAGAGTCACCCACGGGATCCATTTTTCTCCGCTGACTGTTTTCCAAAACCTTCCAACCTACTTTCCGCCCGTTTAGTCTTGCATGGCCATCCTTTTTGCGGCTGTGCGGCTAGCTTGTGGTAGTCTCGCAACATCTTCTCACTCTACATTTTTCCGTTTTAACATTCCTCACATCTGTTGCTTCAACATCCTAAACTCACAGATGTCAAAGTGTCATGGCAGGGGAAATAATCCATTTTGTTTGTGTCATGTTTCATTCTAAACATCAAATAAAGGGTATAGATACGTTTATAGAGAGGTGGACAAGTGGTTAGCGCGTTGGCCTCACAGTTCTGGATCGAGGGTTCGATTCCAGGTCGGTCCCCACTGTGTGGAGTTTACATGTTCTCCCAGACTTGTGTGGGTTTTCTCGCAGTACTCAAAAGGCAGGGTAGGCCCGTTGAACACTCTAAATTGGCTCTAGGTGTGAGTGTGAATGTGAATGGTCGTCCGTGGTTGATCACTGATTCAGGGTGTCGCCACCTGGTACATATAGTTACCTAGGAGAGGCTCTAGCACCCCCAGCGGCCCATGTGAGAAAGAGCGAACAGATTATAGAGAATAATTACTTTCCACTATTCTTATTTCAGTATTTTTCATTTCAAAAAAATCAAAAGCATATAAAAAATCTAAATAATGAAAATGAAAAAGTATTTTTATTTTTAAAAAAAACTTGAAATATGTTTACTCTCTTTTAAATGAATAACAAATTATGAACAAATTAAAATATTTGTTGATTTTTTTAAATAATAATACTAATAATTTTTAATAATTTAGATTTCCTTTTGTCAAATTTTTATTCTTTAATGTAAATCAACAAATAAAACATTTCTTGACATATATTTACCATCTTAAAATAATCCAAATGCAATGCATTAGTCGATTAATTATGGCAGCCTAGTTGGCAAACATAACGGCCCTCCAAATGAAATTAACGACAATGTGGTTCATGAGAAAAATGACTTTGACAGCCCTCCCTAGAAAATAAAAGTCAAAACAGCTTGTGAGAACTCAAGATCTACGACTATTATTTTATTTGCGTTCGCGTTTGTACATTGAATTGTAAATAGCTACTGCAACATACTACTCAGTGTGCGAGTGTGGGAGGCAAACCCTCCTACTTTTTTTGCTGCATGTCAATATTCTCATATGAGGAAACAAGTATTCATACCAGCTTTGCGAGGCGCAGGTCAACACTGTGATAGAGTGCAGAGAACAATGGCGCGAGGAAGGCCTCACATTGTATGGCGTATGTTAATGAGATGTTCATGTGAGCTGATTGTATAAAATTACATCCATGTCAGCGGGCTCATTTAAGATTAACAGAACCTGACATTTCTTTCTTGGGAGACAGATGCTGGCTGAGCTTGCCCTTAGAACATTTCCTGATCGCCACATACAAATTAGGTTTCTTCTGAGACTAAGGATTACCCATCCGCGCTCTTGCTCACCGCTTGCAGGAATACCTGTTCTCCCAATTAATTAAGCTTCTGTTATTTTTATGATGGAGCTTCAGATCAGAGACATGCTAAGTGCTCTCATCAAGCCAATTGGCTCAAGTACACTTTACACTGCTGACAATTCAGCCAATTAAATGCGGAGGTTACACATTTGCAGTTTAACTAGAGAGTACAATGGAACCTCCAAAGTGGATTTGACTCAGATCTCAAGGCATACCTGCGACTAATGTCGGATGCTGTGTATACAGAAACAGGAAACAAGTACAGTGGTACCTCTACTTACGACTGCCTCTAAATACTGTGGTACCTCTACTTACGACTGCCTCTAAATACTGTGGTACCTCTACTTACGACTGCCTCTAAATACTGTGGTACCTCTACTTACGACTGCCTCTAAATACTGTGGTACCTCTAGATACAAGTTTAATTCGTTTAATTGTAACTCAAATGAACGTTTCCCACCCGTTCGGTGAAATATCGAGCCAACAATGACTGTCTTTGACATCTTTTCATCAAAAAAAGCAAATACTCTATCTTGTGAACCTTTTCAAAACATTACACTTATTCTTTTCACCCGCACCATACCTTTATTTGGACAAAATGATGACTGGCAAAAAAAAAATGCATAAAGCTCACAGGAAAATGGTTGTGAATGTTCTCTACTTGAACTGGTTAAAAAAAACCTTTCTTAGAAAGACAGATGAAATGAAGAAGATGTTTTTAAAGTTCGATTATGCATGAGCCATAGAGCAAATGATTGCCATTTTGCCACTTTACAAACACATGTAATGTGACGCACCAGAGTGAAAGTGAGTGATTTATGGTATAGTGCAAAACACTTAGATAAATGTGGACATTGCTTATGCATAAATAAAGCACGCGTCTTGCGGCATGTCACCGAAGGCCACGGCAAGGAAATGTGACAATCATTTATGCATAAGTCTTGTCATTGTGCAGGAATTGGACAGTAAAAGACTGGAACAAGTCATACAGGCCGCTGCAAGATGTGGGGTATGTCATCCCTCATGGGAATATTGCTAAAAAGCAAATCATGTCTCTTGGAAATTGACTTTAGAGTAAATGTAGGTGCAGTTTTTCAAGAAGCGACGGCATGTTGTGCAAGCTGCTTGGGGAAAAGTACATCATGTTGGGGGAAAGATGTGAACCATTTTTATATAATGACACATGCATCTTGATTGAGATGTTGACTGGTTAAAGAACAATTCAATCCAATTCAATCAAAACCTCACTTAACATCCTCATATTTTGATACCCCATCTTGTTCAGAAGAATGTTTTTCATTGAAATGTTTGACAGCTTTCAGCTCCACAATTGTTGAAAATGTCAAAGATAAAAGAGAAACAGATAAAACGTTTAACAACATTTATTTGGACGACTATAAATAAAATCCAAGAAAAGAACAACTTATCTTGCATAAAACTCAATTGTGCTCGCTCAGGGTGCCGCCATCTTACCAAGGGAAGACAAAGTAGACCGCTACGAACATTTTTCCTGGTTGTACTGCTCACGTGACTTCCTTTTTGAATTTGTCTACGTGCAGGCAGGCAACACCCTTTCGATATCTGCAATCCAGCAGATGATCATTGGAATTAATGCAGTATCCCACACTTCTGTCTTAAACTGTCACCCTCCACATATGCAGGACCACGAAAACATAGTAAGACCTTTAATGACACAGGAATTCGCCGACATCATCAATGATCTAGTTAATACCAAGGTGATTAGAAAAAAACAGACGGCCGGGTGGGGCAAGTGGCTAGCGCGTTGGCCTCTGGGGTCCTGGGTTCAAATCCAGGTCATGTCCATCTGTGTGGAGTTTGCATATTCTCCCCTGCGTGGATTTCCCCCGGGCACTCCGGTTTCCTCCCACATTCCAAAAACATGCATGGTAGGCTGATTGGACACCCTAGGTATGGGTGTGAGTGTGCATGGTTGTCCGTCTTCTTGTACCCTGCGATCGGTTGGCCACTGGTTCAGGGTGTCCCTTGCCTCGGGCCCTGGAGTATGCTGAGATAGGCTCCAGAACCCCAACGCGACCCTAATGAGTAAAAAGCGGTTCAAACAATGAGATATGAGATGAGATTAGAAAAAAAAAAACAGATTTCCAGGTGATAATGCTTGTGTTTTCCAATTCCCCGCATACTGTGTGAGGCCATTACAAGAGCGG
Organism: Stigmatopora nigra; assembly: GCF_051989575.1. Lineage (NCBI taxonomy): Eukaryota > Metazoa > Chordata > Actinopteri > Syngnathiformes > Syngnathidae > Stigmatopora > Stigmatopora nigra. The sequence continues at coordinate 3,471,441 of NC_135521.1, forward strand.
GGCGGCTTGACGTGGATGCGCGGGCGGCGCCGTCACCCTGTCGCATAGCTTCAACAAAAAGGCCATTGATCTTTCTGCCGTCTCTACAGCACAGCAAATAAAAAGCTGCGTGCATTTGTTTGAACTACATGTGCATTCAAGGTTTGTGTATATATTGCCGGAGAGACTTCAGTCAAGGACTCGTGTGAAAACCAAAGAATAAGATGTCACGGCTGTCGCGCTTTCAAGTTTTGTTGCAATTTGTTATTCTTTATTCAAAAGGCAAAGGTTATAGTGCGCAGTCCATTTGAAAACGGTTCATTATTTGAGTGATTTAGATTTGACATGATTTTGGGATATGGGAGGAAACCGGGGTACCTGGAGAAAACCCATGCAGACACGGGGAGAACATGCAAACAGCACACAGGGAGGTCAGAACCGCCTAACCTCCAATCTCAAAACGATGAGTACTCCATCACTACAGCCATATCAGGACATTTTATTGCAATAAAATCCCTCTAAGATCTAGATTTCACTTGAAACACATCAGTCAGGTTTCTCCACTGAAATGAACAGCCATAGCAAATGTCTCTATCATCTTGAGGTAATGACTTGGCTCCTACTGCAAAGGATCACCTGTGATGTGGACATGCTGCACGATGGCCTACTCTAGGCCCCCTCAGGACTGATTGAAGGAGCTTGATCTAATGTAAAGCCTCTTTATTCAAGTGGCAGAAGCACATGCTGACTTTCCGACCTCCCGTAGTGTTTTTCTTTTTCTTTCTTCTATATATATCTCTATATATATAGGAGATAGAGATATCTATCTATCACGAAGCGATGGGAGTTATTTGTCCTTTTGAAATTGAGCAAACAATAAAATCCCTCAGCAATCTGTTACCAGTGAGAGTGCTAAAGTTGACAGCCTTGTGTGACACGGGTGCTTATTTGGACGATGGGCGCCTGCGGGCTTTTTGTCACAAAAGCCTTTTCGTGTAGGTATTATCCAGCCTGGATGGCTACTGGAGCATGTGTTCCCAAGCGAAACCCCGCCCCCCCAAAACAATGGAAGTTTAATATGGAATGAAAATTGATCCTGACAATTTTTTAAACAAACATGCTAGGGGGGAAAGAACTAAAGGACAAAAAGCCCAATTTAGTTGTCATACATTGGGTGAAATACTCTAAATTTTGTGCTAAAAAGTGCAGCTTTGTTTAAGTCGCAACTGTCCACGTTTTAATATGTGATATTTACAGAGAAATATATTACACAGGAAGATTGGCTGGATAGAAATATCTCTTCATAAACCAAATGAACATCATCAACACGCCATGTTATCGGATCCTTGTCATTAATATGCAGCCAAACAATGTCACCCATACCACGGTTTGTTCAGTGTTCAACTTTAAATAAAAAAACATAGCTAAATTTGAAAAATCCAAAAATAAAACTCACAACCTTTACTTCTTCTCTTGAAGAGCACAAAGGCATATGCAATAAATCTCAGAAGTTTTTGAGAAATTCAGCTAGCAGCATTGTCTCCGCACATATAGTAATATGTCATTTATATACCTGTCACATGATTAGCCTTGAAATATATTCATCATCGATCATTTCTTTGAAAATTCCCCATTACAGAAATCTGAATTTTGCAGTGGTAACTCAGCCACGTTGTCATTTTCGAAATTAAATAATTTAACAATTTGGCCCATATCCAACCAACTTCCATGAGGTTTGTCCCAATTTACAAAAAAGACAAGTTGGGTTTGAATCACAAAAAAGTCATAGTTTTTCAGCCACTGGTTTTCACAAGTGCCAAATTGGAAATGTTTATGCTGTTTGAAAAAAAACGATTTGTTGTCACATAAGAGCAAACAAATAGGAATTGAGCTTTGCTGTAAACGTAGCCTTGTTTTAAGTAGTGTCTCCTAAAATGCTCACAGAGCTCGGCTAGCGTTGGTACTACATAAAATGAAATATACCATCACATTTCAACATACCAACAAGGGCTGGCTCTAGAGGTGACTGTGTAGTTCCCTTCAAAAAGAGTGCATTCAGCCAAAGCACTTTTTCTGTCCATGCCTCACATACCTGGAATTCAATACCTATTACAATACGTGAACTTCCGTTTCGGAACCTCTATGCCAATTATCTCAAAATCTAGCTGTTACGCAAACTAAATTTTGATCCCAACTCTGTCTAAAACTGTGCTACTTGTGTGGGTGTCTGTATATGTTTGATATCAACCGGCACAAGGGACTAAAGATGGAAATTAGCCCTACAATCTTACAAATTTACATATATATGTTCATTAACATTAATAATGAATATGTTCATTAACATGCGGTGTCTCTTATTAAACAAATCAAACAGAAACGCCCGCACTGAAACTTTGTCGTGGCACACTATGGATTTCAAATCTTTTTAAAGTAAATCTGTTTCACCACCCATGGCTATTCTTATATCCTTCTGAAGTGACACCAAGTCATATAATTGGAAATCATATTCCTTCTCAAGGTAGTCTCAGGAATACTGTTACTAGGAAACAATACTAACGGGGCCTTTCGATGATGTACTACTAGGGCGTGCTGCTATATTTAGAAAACTCATGGTAGTAGGTGGGCATTTAAGTCAATACTTTGGGAACGTTTGGAAAACAAAGCTCTAAATGTCTTTTCACCAACCCTGGCTGCTGACAGTCTCATTCCACATTTCATTTAAGTTGGATTCGATATCGTGAGGTGATGTAGGTGTGGGCGGACGGGCTTGCCAACCTTTAATTGACAACCCTGTCACAGCACCTAACCCACTCCTCAGAGATTTGGGAGGTATTGATGCTTGGTAGCATAGCGTGACTAGAAATGACACACATACACATGGTGGGTGACCTGGGGCCAAGCAGATGTATTTAGCTTGCAGTGGTGGCAGCTAGTCAGTCTCTGGAGTATTCCTGATGGAGGAAAACTATTCTGTTTTGCTTACACACCTGAAATTTTTAGGCTAAAATACAGTGCCTGCTGCATACATGACTCATTTTATTTATTGAACCTTGACCTTTAAAGGATAGTGTTGGATCATCGTGGTCTTTTCTTGCTTGTAAAGATGCATTCGCAGTAGAAGTGAAGGTTGATGCTGGAAATGTATTCAAGTTTTGTCTTCTTAATGTCCAGTCAGGCAGTAGAAAATAAGCAAAAGAAAATGATGGTGTCTCAAGTTCATTTTTTGACGTTTCTGCTTCAATGTAATGTTTTACTCAGCAGATGCTGATACATTCCCAGCTACATCATCATCTTAATATACATTTTATGTTAAAGTTCAGCCATTTAACCTTTTGACCTGTGATGAAAAAACAATCATGGCCTTCATGTTCATCAACTCCAATCCACTTTACACTTGTATTAATGTTATTAATGGAAATATTGAGATTTAAAAAATAATTTGTCACTCCTGAAAGAGTATTATAGATGTTGATGACGTATTACTTGGGATTTGACATCAGCATAGCCTTTCAGTAGATTTCTTTTGCTCCCTACTTTTTTGTTAAAGGTGTTATGATGTGGGGACCATATCAGAAAATGAAATATACTGCATTAAGGCAATCTAGTGGAATTTGCACCCAAATCAGTTATCTCACCAAAGAAAATGTATCTGGGAATGCATATTTTCGTTCACCAGAATTGACAATCATTTCTCACCGCCTGCAGTTACAAAAAGATGGCCGGTGTTCAAGACGTCGTAGGTATTCTCAAGCATACTGATCAATTTGAAAAACTTCTAGTCTTCTTCTTGGTAAATTTGTCACTTCACACAGCATTTTTGGGTCTCACATAAATCTGTTAAAATGCCCTGAGAAATCTGGAAATATGACAGATGAAAAAGAATGTCTTGGGTCGGATCATGCTGGATATGGCACACAGGTGCGAATTCTGGTATTCTTTCTGTCAGCGTAGTGCCAAATTGGTTTCCAGTTCAGAAATAACCGCTGTCACTTGCTGACCAGGAAGGTTGATAGTTGAAAGAAATCCCAGTATGCTGGGATGGATTCTTTCCTCCTGTTGCCCTTATTTTCTCTTCCTGCGTTGACCTGATCTAGTGATGTCAAAAACACCAACGGAAGTTAAGATTTACACAGTTTCCTTTTAATGTATCTACAAGAGATGCAGATTGGTAGTTGCACTAATTCGAATAAGAATGGATTACTTAAATAATTTTGGCCAAGATATAAAAGTGAGGTGTCGGCCCGGCGGATGAGTGCTTAGCGCGTCGGCCTCACAGTGGGTGACCTTGGTTCAAATCCAGGTCAGTCCACCTGTGTGGAGTTTGCATGTTCTCCCCAGCCCTGTGTGGGTTTTCTCCAGGTACTCCGGTTTCCTCCCATATTCCAAAGACATGCATTGTATGCTGATTTGACACTCTAAATTGCTCCTAGGTATGAGTGTGAGAGTTAGGGTTTGTTTGTCTCCATGTTACCAGCGATTGGCTGGCCTACAATTCAGGGTGTCCCTCGCATCTGGCCCGAAGTCAGCTGGGATAGGCTCCAGCACCAGAAAGATGGACAACCATTCATGCTCACACTCATACCTAGGAGCAGTTTAAGGTGTTCAACCAATCTACCATACATGCATGCAAACACACAAGTGTCAAGGTCGGAACTCCCGGGAAATTGAACCCTTGATATTAGCACTGTGAGGCTAACCACTTTCACCGAGTTATCTCCATAATAATACATGACTTTTTAATTTTGCTACTTTAACATGGCATGACCTACTTTTATTGCAGTCAAACAATCTTTTATTCTCGAAAATCCATTGTTACAATTGCTTGTTACTATGCCAACAAGGCTTTCCTAAATTTACTCAAGAAGTTTATGGTAAAAATAACTTCTTATACTGTTCATGTTACAAGAAATTAGACTTTATTTTCTCTCTCTTATTGTTTTAACACTTCTGGAAGACAAACCAAAACTTTTTTATACAGTTTTTTATATGTTCATAATGTAATTATGTGCCACCTCATGAAGTTTTAGTAGGGAGCCCCCATACTAGCGATTGTATTGCGAAGTACTGGTTTAGGTTATAGTTTTCTATGAATAACTTTTCATGTTATGTCAAAAGATGCAAATGTAGACTATTTTCCATTTTTTTGTTTTTACAGTTGTGTATAATATTTGTTGTTGGTCTCAGATAAATTCCCCCAAGTTGCGACTGCAATGCAATTTGTTATTTTCCTCTTCAGTGGGGATATTTTGGCCTGTGATTTGCTGGCCTCTGATTCAGCTGGGATAGGCTCGAGAACCCATGTGACCTTTGTGACGTTAATCTGTTCAGAAAATGAATGAAATAATGTGAATTTTGTTGTCTAGTGCAGTGGTTCTCATTTATATTCAGTTTTGCCCACCCAATGGAAGAATAAAACCTTTCGCAACTCATCCCCTCCTGAGATAAGTCCGAACACAGTGGTGTCATTGGCAAATTTGATGATGGAGTTAGACTGGTGGGTTTGTGTACAGTCGTATGTGTACAGTGAGTACAGAACAGGACTCACAGCCTTGAGGGCTGAAAGATAGGTGGGGACCAAGTCTAATAGTTTGTGGTCGGTTGGTTAAGATGTTCTTGTATCCAGGAGCAGATGGAAGAAGATAGTCCAAGGCGGGAGAGTTTGTCAGTCAGAATGTCCGGGATTATAGTGTTGAAGGCAGAGCTATAGTCAATGAAAAGCATCTCATGGAATTCCCATGGTTCTCCAGGTGACACAGTGCTATGGCGATAGCATCCTCAGTGGACCTATTATTAAACTGGTGAGGGTCCACTGAGGGAGGGATTGTATCCCTGATTTTTCATAACTTCCTACTCTACAACACTAGATTCAAATGATTAACTCATCCGCAAGGTGTCCAGAAGCTTGATAGCAATCCAGATTATTTGATTCAGGTGTATTGGGGGAGGGAGATATAGAAAATACACCGGGCCTCTCGAGGACCGGACTTGGCGACCCTTGATTTAGCTATTGGACAAAGCAATATTCGACCCAAAATGTTGGATTTGCCTTAGAATTGGTGTCGAAGAATCATTAGCACTTCTCCGGCTTCCAGCTATTTAGCACTAATTATTTGCACGGATTGCCGGTCGATTAAGTGATTGAGGTGAGGCGAGAAAATTGATCATGCTTGTCCTTATGGTTCCAGCAAATACAGTATCAGTGATCAGGTTGTTTTCAGTGCAAAAAAACACCTAAAACAGGGCTGACAAGAACGACTTTCTTCCCTTGTCCGGACAAACACTTTATACACTGAATTGTTCATATTTTGGGAAATCTACAGATGATTAAAATCCTTTCCCACTGGGTCATGTTCTTGTAGATTATTTGGTAGTTTTTCGTTGCCCTTTCTGAAGGTTCTCCGATTTTAGTCTTCTGTCACCATCGCCATCCAAATCGCTAGTTTCATTTTTCTCGCGCCCTCGCCGTTGACGACGATCTTGCCTTCACGTTGCTGTCAGTTAGTCGCTGACAACTCAACGAATGGGAATTAAAAGATACGAAGCGGGAAAACAGCATGCCAGTTTTTCCCTAACAACGCCTTGCTTTTTTCCCCGGGATTGAAATAGCAATGGAGAAAATAGAGAGAAAAGGATAACTGGGAATAAAGAGTTTCTGTTTAGCGGCTGTTGAGTGTCACTTCTGCACTCGGATGTTCAAACGCTACCCCCGCACAAACTCGGCTTTTCAGACACGGCCTTTATTTCTAATTTGAGCGGGAATTCTGTGGAATTTTGCTGCTTCTTCTTTTCTCCTCTTAATTATTCCATAAAAAGAACATGAAAGACACATTTTCAGAAAAGAAGAGGAGATTAGTTTGAGGAGGACTATTTGTGCTTTTCCTATTCTGTATACTTTTACATTTCGGGTAGCCAATATAAATGTTTCTTGGGTACCTTTCAAAGAAATGAACAATAGACCATCAAATAAATCTGCCATTCAGATTTTAGGGAGTGAAATTGGGTTATGAAGAAGAAATGGCGTGAGATTTTATGGCACAATCCAAACTGACACTTTTAGCTGTCTGTGGTTAAAATATAGAAAGGTTGCTAAGGATATTCAAAAGGAAACAATGTACCATCTTTGGCCATTTTCTTGTATTTTATGACCTCATAAAACGTTCCATAAATATCTCATTTATTGACTTAGTTTTACTATCATGGAATAAATAAACATTGCAAAGTGTTTTAAATTTTATGCAAGTTACTCTATAATGTCCAAAAAAAACCATTGGATTATTTGTTTTTATTATATATCGCCACCTTACCTTTTGCATTTTTTTTTAATACTCATTGTAACAATTCGTAGGGCCCAGTATACAAGTGGTTAGCATGCCGGCTGCACAGTTCAGCGGTCGAGGGTTCGATTCTAGGGAAGTCCTCCCTTTGAGGAGTTTGCATTTTCTCCCCTTGGCTTGTGTGGGTTTTCCCTTGGTACTCTGGGTAGGCCTACTATGCCTATATTTGGGATGTAGCATCAAAAACATGCATGGTAAAATATTTGATCACTCTTATTTGCCCTTTGGTATGAGTGTGAGCGGGAATAATTATCTGTTTATTGTGCCCTGCGATTGACTGGTGCCCATAGTTAAATGGGATAGATTCCAGCACCCCTTGTGAACCTTGTGAGGATAAGCAGTCCAGATAATGAATAAAAGTAATCAGTCTATGTGAATAAGGACAAGTTTGGGCAAGTTATGTATAAGGAATGCGGGGGGAGTCCTCACGTTATGATCGTTTTTCATTCTTAACACCATAATTAGAATTTTTGCTTAATTTAAATTACCCTGTGTGCCCTGCAACTGGCTGCCGACCAGTTTAGGGTGTAGTCTGTCTTTCACCCGAAGACAGCTGGGTTTGGCTCCAGCAACCCCTGCAAACCTTTCGAGGATGGGCTGAATGGAAGATGAATGAATAAATGAAATTTCCTTAATGAAGCCCATATTGATGTCAAGATATTAGTATAAAATTATGCTTTTCAATAGTTTTGCTGCAAAATATTAGTCTTTTGCATTTGCCGACATGCAAGGCATTCTATCCTGAGAGTTTAACTTCGATATTTTGCCCCATAATATGAAAAAATAAGGGCGAAAAAGGAAAAGATACTTAAACAGACAAACACTTAAATATCGAAGCAGAAACTGTGGTGCAGGGGATTTTACGGCAGACAAAACACAAGCGTCGTAAAGTCCAGATGTCCTAGGTCCAGGACATTGTAAACCGAGGACTCCCTGTACAAATACTTGCTCTATATTTTTTACTGCCAAGTATACTAGCCACTGATTGGTCTATTTTGGCACATAATGCATTGTGGAATGTTAAGTCTATTGTCGGACAACACGGTGTATGATACCGGCAGAAAGACATACTTTTCAACTGTTTTGCAACGAATATACAGAGACTTAAAAGATTTAATAGCCCTCTTAAAGGGGTTGAATGTCTGAGTCAGGTATCACTTTGCAATTTGGTCTTGCTGCAAAGCATGGCAATGGACTGAAATGTCTCAATAATATAAAGGCGAATGACTTGAAAAATGGTCAAACCAATGTGCATGACAATAGGGGGTTTAATCAGCATCGTTTGAGCAGGCCTTTACCCAAGGGTATTCCTTGGTTTCTTCTTTGTTTCGATTTTTATTTTTTTTGCTTGTGAAGGCAGCACTTCATCAGCAACCAACCAAATCTCACTTGTTAATCAAAATGCAGATCTGTGTATCCGGACATGTTCCCGAGATAGAGATCCATTTTCCGAATAGGCGCGGCGTTCCAGAATATTTATTTGGTTGTCTTTTTACACGCTTGAGGCTCGACGGGCTCTCCAGAGATTTGCATACAAGCAATTAAAAAGTCAATTTCCCACACGTCCCTGTTTAAGTAAACACATTACGCGTTTTTATGCGTCGGAGAGTCACTTTGGCTGTCTTATAATTCGTAGTGTCTCAGTCCCCGCTCATACCTGTTTCCCACGGGCAATTAAACATGTTGCCACAGACAAGCTTCTTCAATTCCAGCTCACTGACAGTTGGCATGCCCATAAAAGTTGGATGTACTACTGAGGACTTCGCTCACCTCTAAAGCGCTGCCACCCCATCTCCACTGAGAGGCGACAGGATGCAGTTGCTATTTTGGTGCTTAACACCTACCTTCAATGTCTAGTTTTCCCGCTCCTATAAATCGCTTTTGTTGAATCCACTTTCCACTCACCATAGTTGACCAAAAATGTTTTTTTTTAATCTAAATAAAGTACCGTAGTAGTAAACTATAAGCCGATGTTGCTGAAAACAACAAAGTTCGGTTTCTATGCTGCCGATTCCGCTTCTAAGTCTAAGTTTAATTAAAAATAGTTACATAGGGTAAAAAAGGGAAATGTTATCAAATAAGAAAATAGGATGTTCTATTTACTATTATTACGGAAAAATGAATGGAGACGTAAGCTTGCTTATTTGCAATCAAAAGCCTGTAACATGATTACTATGGGCCGTAGCATACACTCACTGAGTGTCATCAGACGTGGTACATTTATGGTCATTTCGGAAAACAGCACTCAACACATCTACATTGCAACATAAAGCACGTGTACAGTCTGATTCGTTACATTTCTCGTCCTTATTTTTAGGTGTCTCAAACTGTAAGTTGTATGATTTTGACTGTCTGCAAGGTAAGGTATATAAAATACAACTGCATCTGGAAACGAGCGAGGTGTTTTAGGGTTTTAGGGTTTAGAAAATTCCTTTGTTGCAGTAGCAAGACAGTCACAAGACACACAAGACATTGTAAACCTAGGTAAAAAAATTGGAGCCACACACAGGAAGTCCATAAGGTGGGGACCTTCAGCAGACTGAGGTTATCACACAGTCCCTCAAAAGTCTGGAGGTTTGAAAGATGATCCAACTTGCCTAGATCCGCCAAAGCAGTCCTATCACCTAATCAGGAGCATCCGATAGGCCGGTGGAGGGCTTCAAAGTACACAATAGTGCAATAGTCTAACCGTGATTGGCCAGGTGGAGCAAGAGGTTAGTGCGTTGGACTCACAGAACTAGGTTCTAGGTTCAAATCCAGGTTAGTCCACCTGTTTGGGGTTTGCATGTTCTCCCGGGCCTACTAAATATATTCAAAGTAAACATTGATAGTGTGGAGGTCATTCAATGCACATGGCAAAATCTTGAGTTTGGATCATGACAGAATAATGGTATTGTTTACTCAGTCGGGCGCCTAAGGGAGGCTTTTTTTTGGTTGCTTTATGATTCTGGTTAGACTAATGATGAAAGGCAGGCTTCCCACTGGGACTTAGCTCTCATATTTACAGGATTGGGTCTTTCCATCACCCGGGAATGGAGCAGGTGCATATTTTAAACTACTTCTTTAACCATTTGGGGGAAGTTATTCATACCCGAATGCTGAATTAGCATATGTTGCATAGGTTCTGCTGAATAACGATGCAAGTCACAATGTAACGTTAACAAACACACAAATATGGCAAGTAAATCAAGGTGCATTAGGGTATGTAAGTGGCTCGGTGGAGTGGGTTTGATTGGTACTTGGTGAGTGCAAATGTTTGTGGTATGTCTGCCCCGCGACTGACTGGAGACCAGTTGAGGGTATAGTCTGTCTTTCGACCGATTTTTGTTGGGATAGGCTTCAGCGCCCTCATCCCTTACTAATATAAGCAGTGTTGAAAATCAATGTTGTATGTTTTATTTGTCTGCTAAATGTATCTTTTTGGCGTGGCTTTATACATTCTTTACTTATTGTGCATTCATGAGGGGATTTTTTTGTTTGTTTGTGGTAGGGAAGTAAGCAACACCACTTATAATCCTTGCGTTTCAACTATGCAGATGCAAATTTACAAAAAAATGTATTGCACATCTTCAACCTTTAAGGTTCGGTGTGAGTCTTATTTATTTGTGAATACTTTTTGATAAGATTCAATCATTTTGTTACTGTGTAAAAAGTCATTATAGTGGGACTTTAAGTCTGAATCGTCGACTTAAATCTGTCACGCGTGCCGCATTTTTATATTCCGAATATAGTGTTAATCAATGCTAATGCACTTCAACTAGGATTAGAGGCTAACTGGATTCCATGTGGGGAGGAAACAACCACTGTGAATAATTTGTTTCCATTAAAGCAAATCTCAGGTGGATTTTCATGCACTAATAATGAGCTGATGCTATAGAGAAGGTCATCAATGATTCAGCTTGATCTTATCATTTGTACAAGATGGCGATCTAGACGTCAACACATCCATGTTGAGTCCTGCGGTTCAACATTTAAAAGCCAAAGGTTTTGAACGCTTCCTTTATCATGAAGGTAACCTGGCATAAACGGATTGAAGTCCTTCCAATCAATTTCCCAAACAAAATTGCTCCTTCGCTGAAGGGCAACCAAGCAAAAAACTGACCTGACATTTCAGGACGGTGCCGCAATGTGTTTTGCAGGCGGCCTCGTGATAATCGCTAAAGATGATAAGTCGCTCACGGCTGTTGTGAATGATAAAGCGCCATCAACGCAAACGATTTTAGCCACTGTCCGAGGAGAGAAATTGTTATGTTGTGAGTTAAATGTCAGGATGAAAGGTTTTCGCAGTGTTTCATGTCGTTTGAGGACAAAAAAATATTGCTTTTCACCATATCAGTTTTGGTGGAGAACATTTAAAACCAATTACAGTGCTACACGTTACTCTTCAATGGAAGGGAAATGACTTTTGTCAATCAAACTTTGGGGGACATGAGAGGGGTTCCTGTCTGATAATTATAAATAATTCCCCTCATAAAACTGCGCTGGAGTCTATGCAAGCTAACTACGATCAGAGTTTGAAATTCAATTTTTTAAGTGTTTTTGTAATGTGAACTTCAACATATTGTTTTACATTAAAACGGTACAATCCCAATTTCGTCAAGTGAAATTGAACTTGAACATTAGAAATGAAACATTTTTATGAAACATTGTTTTGGCTCTCATAGACTTTTAAACAATTTGAAATGATGTGCGAGGGAGATGTTAGTAACGCATGTGAGAATGTTTCAGTGGAAACTTGTACACACGCTAGGTTCTACAGTGACAAGATCTCATAAAATAATTACTGGCGAAATCCAAGCCAAACACTGTTGGAGCTCTTGCAAGACGTGGCTCGGACCCAATTTGCTCTCTCCCTTAATTAGCCGCTGTGCTTTATTATGCAATATACCACGATACAAACAGATGTCAGGAGTTCTGCTCTGAAGTTGGATTAAGATGTCTCTAGCACGAGGGTGCCCAGCGATTTGTGCATTATGAAAACTGACTCTGAGGTGCAGCAGAGGGAGTACGAAAGCAAGTTTGATTATTTTTCATTCCGAAGCCATTCGAGTGTCACTTTTTCATTTAAAACACCCATTCCAGTGTCACCTTTTCATTTAAAACACCATCCTTTTCACCTGCGTTTTTCCGATCAAAGTGATTGGCAGGCAACCAATGCCGCTTGTTTACTGGGTGAGGCTATAGCACCCCAGTAAACCTTAGTGAAGATAAGCAGGTCGAAAATTGAATGAATGAATTTGACATTTGAACTCATTGGTTGCCTTTCAGTGTTGAATGTCCAATTCTTTTTGAAGCGGGATGATTGGATGTCCTCAAGTATTGCACTTATTTCAATTAATTTTTGTTCATTAAATGGTGATGTGCAGCTTGCATGTCACCCCCCAAAAGTCTTCATTTAAAAAAAACATAGCAACATAAGATAATGGAGAAATTATTTGTGCATACTTTAGCAACTCTGAACAGCTGTGATATCCCCAATTTAATATCCATACATCAACAAAATGTTGTTGTTGTTTTCCCAGAAAAAGACCAACATATTTTTTTGTTGGGGTCAATTTGCGAGGTAGAAAACAAAAAGGCCTCGTTTTATCATACTTGCGCACAACCCACACACATTTTCCGGGAAAAAAAGCCCCATTCATTTCCAATTAGTGACGTCCCGATCTGATTGGAAGTCTCGGTATTGGCATGCAATAAGTAGTAGTGTATTTAAGATCAGATCCGATCCAGTTATCATGTGTTTTTAGTACTATGGTGTTTTCCGGTGGCTAGGTGGTTAACGAGTTGGCCTCGCAGATCTCGAATTTGTGGGCTCGATCCCAGGTTGGTCCTCACTGTGTGGAATTTGCATGTTCTTCCGGGGTTTTGTAGGTTTTTCTCGGGTCTTCTGGTTTCCTCCCACATTCTAAAAACCTGGTCTTTGTAGTTACCTGGGATTGGCTTCAGGACCCCTGCGATCCTTGTGAGGATAAGCGGTTCAGAAAAAGAATTAATGAATATTTGTAGGGTCATAGTTGTATCATCACAGGTCTTGAAATATATAATTAATTCATTGCATTCATCACAAGTATCATACCATAGCATGTCAATTAATGCGAAATACATCAAATATGTAAGGTTTTCTTATACTCTCTTTCTGTGTTCGCTGAAAGGAGCACAGACACGGCCCCAATTATGCAAACAGCTGCTTTCACACTGGATTTGTGCCCACTGTCCCAATTACATACTTATTGCAGGGGCTTGTTAGCAAAGCAGCTCTGTTGCGTTATTTAAATGTCGTCAAATTGTATTTTTTCTTCTACTCTTGAGCGAGTGTTATTAGTTATCCAGTGAGCTGAGCCGTATAAATTTGTCTTCTCTTTACATTCCGGTATTCTTTTTTTTTTTTTTCCTATTAATTTCTTTTTTTTTTTTAAATGGACAGCCAGCTGTCAGCCGGCTTCGCATCTCCTGGAGTGGCTGTGACTCCCTCAGCAAATGGGAAGTGACATGCCTGACAGCTGAGCGTGGACTTTGAAGCGTACAGCCAAATGTCACACGCTGTCAAAATCCACTTTTATTTATTTATTTTTCTTTCATAATGAGGTTTGCACTTTCAAACAAGGCCAGTTGTATTTTAAACTCGGTTTAGTCACCAAAGTAGAGTATTTTTGCATGAAATTGACAATTTCATTACTGTTTTTTAATATACCATATTTTTACGACTATAAGGCGCACTTAAAAGTCTTAAATTTTCTCCAAAATAGACAGTGCGCCTTATAATCCAGTGCGCCTTATATATGGAAAAAAAACAGAAAACTAAAAACGAAAAACCACCACTGTCGGATATTAAAAAAACACAAACGCCTGAACTGAAACAATACAGTTAAATATGCCATCTTAGTTTACAAAATCCTCCATCATATAGCTCCTCCACACTGCAAGATTTTATACAAAAAAAATCCAAAACATCAACAATGGCTGGCTCTAGAGGTGACTGTAAAGTAGTGAGTGCTTCATACCTGGAAGTCAATAGCAATAGACTATAAGGCGCACTTAAAAGTCTTAAATTTTCTCCAAAATAGACAGTGCGCCTTATAATACAGTGCGCCTTATAATACAATGCGCCATATAATACATTGCGCCTTATATATGGTAAAATGTCATTCATTGAGGGTGCGCCTTATAATGTCATTTCTCACCACTTTGTGGCTTCAAAATTCCCGGCTTCATTCTATTGTTTAATTTTATATTAGGTCCCCAAATAAAAAATATGAATAAAAAGGTGCACTCTGACAGGGGACCAACGCACAACTCGTTGCCGTAGAAGAAAAATGGCGCCAAAGAAGTAAAATTCAGTTTTAGGAAGAAAATGCCATTAATTAATGTAGAATATGCTTCTAATTATGAAAAATCCAAGTTCCAAAACCAATTCTGGAACTAATACATTTTCTAAGTATAGGTTTCACTGTATATCTTTTGTTTTGTGCGTAATATGGATGGGCTTTGACTTATACTTTTATAGTACCTTTCCATCTTCAGGAAATTCAACGTGCGATGAAACAATATTGTCATTCACCTACTGATGACACGCCATCGGCAGCAATGTGGGGTTCAGTGTCTTGTTTAAGGATACAAGGTCACCAGGGTGGGGAATCTAACCCGCAACCTGTCAGTGAGTGGTCACACATTTGTTCATTTGCTCCTCCCACTTAAAATGGATTGAACATCAGCCAGCCTTACTCAAGTGTCGGCTAACAGCTCTGTGATTTCCCCAAATGAAAATATTTCATCTCCAAGTCATTATAGTGCATGAAAACCGTCATAATTAGCAGGGATTTCATTTGAGATTTGTAAAATTGCCTTCCTTCATGAGCAGACGTCCCGTCCTTCTACTTTACTGCCCATGAGGGCGCTTTTTTAATCACCATTGTCAAGAAGTTGGGGCTTGATGTCTTTATGTATTATATTTATTTCAATTATTAATACTTAATTTGGTGTTGAAACAAGTGTTGACTTCTATGTTTCGGGTTTGTTTTCATAATAGTCGCCGTTATTGTAGTTTTATGTTTCTGCTAATCCTTGAAATTCCTTTTGATGTCATTATAACACTTTAGTGATGAAATAATCTTCTTAATTTATAGACAGATATGTTTTAAATCCTCTTTAGTGTCATATTGCTCCACTTTCCACTTCACAGTGTATATGTAGTATTTCACTCTATTAGACTAAAACATTTTTGTTGAAGTTTTTTTCAACTAGGGGCTTGGGAAATTGTATTATTTTATGATTTAGTTCAAACACTTGACAAGTGTAATATTTTTCTCAACTTTAATACTCATAGGAATCGTTATAATTCATGGTTCTTTTATGTTGTCGCTCTGATAAATTCTGGTCAATCCAGCAAAGTCATCAAACAGGAAAAGTCTTAATGCAATGGAAAAAAATCTATATTGCCGTGAAAAAAAAACAACAACACATTTATAGCAAGCAGGTAGATCAATTTATAGAATTCATATTCTCACAGCAAGTGAGAAAAGGACTTGCTATTTAATATACTTGGGTTGCCATGTTAATTCCACACAGTAACACACATTTTTCTGTCTGCCAACGACACTTTCTAATGATTTTACACCCACAATTAAAATAGTCCACAAAAGTGATGAAAAAAACGGAAAGAAGCTTCCAAGTGGCAACTAATCAATGATCAAATTAATTTTACAAAAAAAATGTTAACCACTTAATTGTTTGTTGACTTTGTTGACATGAAATGGTCAAAATCCTCTTTTTTCCGCCTTTTAATATTAAATCAGCAAATTAGAAATTTAGTTTATTTTTGTTTATTTGTAAACATGTTTTAAACAAATACATTTCGAGTCATTTATTTATTTATTATTTTTTATAAATAAGAGAATAAAAAATAAGTAGACAACTTGACATAACATACCTGATCATTAGTTTATTCATTGTAATTAACTATTGCAATAATTAATAATTCGTTTAAGCCCTATCTTAAACCTTTACCCGTACTTTTCACTCGCTCTTAAAAAAAAAAAATCTTGCTTTGCAAGTCCAATTAATACTTTTTTTGCATTCAAATCATGCGGTCAATTTCCTAAAATGCTGTTATTCAAACTGTACATGCCCTTACCCCAAAAAATATTTGCGTGTGCACTGCATGTTCACTCGGGTCAAATGATTGTCACGCATATGAGCTCAGAAAAAAATAATAGTATCAACATACATAGAGGAGGCTCCGGGAGTACCACAGGGTTACATTTTATTACCTTCATGTTGTTTAAATTGCCCATGGTTTTATTAGCAGTAAAGTAGTTATTATTACTTACATACACACACATATACACATTCATATATATACATAGACACACAGGCAGTACGCATACGCGACCAACTTCTCGTTTCCAATCAGTCTTTACGGGACAAAGAACAGCAATGGCACCTTGGGAATATAAATTAGTGTGAGGACGGCGTGCAAGCCCCAGGGCAAATTATTGTCACATGGAAAAGATAATCGAGTACGAAGGGTAATAAAATATGCGGTGGTAGGGCAAAACACTGGTGGCGTGATGAATAACTGTTACGATGGAGGACAACGGGGAGGGGGAGGACAGCAATGGTTCAGGTTCACTTCCTAAAGCGATTTTTGTCCTTATTGTGGTCGTAAGTGGACTTTTGGAGATGCCCAGGACTGGTTGCTGGTTTCACCAGCTGTTTGGCAAACGGCGATATTTCCTGGCGAGAAGATTCGTCTTTGAGCTGCCACTTCTTTCCGTTTTTTTTCTTTTTTGTGATCACTTTTGTGAACTATTTTAACTGCGGGTGTAAAATCATTAGAAAGTGTCGTTGGCAGACAGAAAAATGTGTGTTACTGTGTGGAATTAGTTCCATTTCAGTACTATCGCGCCATCTGTCACCGCGGATGAATAGTTTACAACACTCTCTGGGAGTAAAATGTACCGTTAGCACCGCATGTTTAATGAATGCAATTTGGGCAGAAGACCTAAATGCAAGCTGAGGCAAGAAGTAACTACCTAGCCCAATTTTAAGCAGATAATAATTTAACAGTGGGAACACAGTACATATCTAGTGGTAACTCAATACGAATCTGGTCTCCTAAGATCATTTTTCTTTCGTGTATTTGCACTTGCCTCCAGAGGTGTGAACCAAATCTAAAAAGTTCACGGTCCACATCTTTTTTTCCTGATGTGTGTAGAATACAACAAACTCTGGTGCCGATCCAGGTCGACCAATACCTTGCTTCAGAGGCTGTCTCGGTTGGCTTGGAAGTGAGCGGTTCGCTTTATGTGTAAAAGCGACGACACGGTGGTATAGTCCCATAAACAATTCATATTTTCAAATGTTATTCCTTGAGAAAATGTAATTTGTAGTAATGTCATCACTTTTAATGTACAAACATTTTCTGAGATAACATTGTCACGCTGTTGCTAATCAATGGTAATCAATGGGAAAGAATCTAATGGAAAAAAAATGTTTAAAGCCGCACTAGAGGTCGGTGCCACAATGCTCACTTAACGCTCCTACTAATGCATTCAGGACTAAGCTTTCCCGACAGCGGTTGTCATATTTTACCTCAAAGTTTAGCAGAGAGCCATATATGGCTGCCGAACCATAGGTTCCCTAGCCATGCTATAGACCAAAGCTGAAATCATGCTATCTTTTGCACAGAACAGGCTTCCATAGCCGAATGCATTATTGGAAATATTTTTTGACATAGATCGATGAGTAGACACATTTTTTTCTAGATATTTACAGCTAAAATCCATGTTACATCAATACCCTCTGATTCACCTAATGTCTCTTTTCCAAAACAGATTCTACGTCGCCAAAATGTGAAACCAAACTAGTTCTGATTTGCATTACATTAAAAAGAAGCAACAAATCGACTATAGTCTGGTAATTTTATGATTTGAATCCTGTAATTTTACAACATGGACTCTAGAAAACCCTGAATTTAGGCACTTCCTTATTTTTTTTAGTTTCTGTCCGTGGTTATTCCTCTACCCCAGTAAAAGCCACTTATTCAAAGATCAAGACATTATTATTATTAGCCTTATTATTTATAGTTAAAGATGAACTAGGAAAGTAAGATTTAGATAAAAAGATGAAACTTTCTTTCTGAAATGTCTTTGAAGACCCTCAAGACCATCTGTAATTATGTGAGAACCTACGTGTGGTTCCTTTCTATCACTTCCATCATTATGATTGCACCTCTTCAAGTTTATCCACCAATGACCTCTCACTTTTAAAAATGTGTGAAGACTGTGAAAAAGATATATTCCCACTTATAAGATGTTGCAAATTATGCTTTTTGCTGACAATGGCAGCTAGAGTCAAGAAGTAAAGAAGAGTAAAGAAAGATCTAAAAAGCTTATACTCAAGAAAGACATCAAATGATTTAATTTGCAGTGTCATAATTACTAGACCTGCAACTGCCCACCCCCAAAAAAAGCCATCCATTGACAGTTCAAGGCATATTCACTTCTGCCTTGTTTGGTCCAGACCAAGCTGAAAATGTCTGGGTACCTTTTGGCGTGGTGTGAATATAAAAAAAAAAAAAAAACAGCGAATGTTTGGTACAGGCCAGAATTGCAAGCTGAGATCCCGTATCAGAGTTGGTCTTGGTTTGGTTGGAAAAAAACTGTGGTGGGGTTCGGATAGTATGTGAAAGCAACCACACTATTTGTCGGACTCAATTTAAAACCTAAAACCACAATCTATTTTTATGTTAACAGGCTTTTGAAGCCACAGACATTAAAAAAGATGTTCTTTGGTTAACATTACGTTGGCTAACATTAGTCAGGGTCTTACATTGAGTGACGAGGAGATGGAATGTTGTTAGGTTTATTAATCTTACATTATTATATATTTGCTCGCAATTAGGAACACTTGGCTTTACTTAGCTCATTAGTCTTACATTATTATATATTTGCTCGCAATGAAGAACCCTTTGCGTAGCTTATTAACATTAGAAAAGTCATTTGAGTAAATCTGTTCTCAACTGATGTAAATGCTTTGGGCCTCATTATCGACCTATCTGACAGTTCCGCTTGGCAACGAAGGCGTCATCTAGCCTACCATAACAGTCAAAATCCAATTTACCTGTTCAGACTGAGATCCAGCTTGGCCCTATTGGATAGGAATTTACCTCCTGTATGTGGTTTCAATCTGCCTCACAAAAAAATCGTATTTCTGTACTTGGTGACTGACCACAAAAGATCCATCCAGTTTAACACTGGATGGGTTATAAATCTGATTTTGACTCCCAATTTGAAAAAGGCCTGACAAGCAATTTTGACATGCAGTAGTTGATTCATTGCAACCTGTCACCAGGCAAAACTGGAAATAAGAACAGAAAAGCCGTTGTTCTGTCAAGTTCAGCCCACTGTCGAATTGATTCATCCGTTCATTTTTCAGAACCGCTTACTTATTCTCACAAGTGACGCCAGGGGTGCTGGACCTATCCCAGCAAACTACAGTACCAGGTGGGGAACACCCTGAATTGGTAACAACAGGCCGCTAGTAGATGGACAACCATTCATGATCACAATAATACCGACGGGCAATTTAGAGTGTCCAAAGTGCCTACCCTGCATATTTTTGGGATGTGGGAGGAAGCTGCAGGACCTGTAGAACATGCCAACACAGTGAGGACAGACCTGGGTCCTATCCTAACCCCTAATCCTCGACCAGAACCTTAAGGCCTATGTGCCAATCACTGGGTTCCTGGGTTCAAATCCAGGTCAGTCCACCTTTGTGGAGTTTGCATGTTCTTCCTGGGCCTGCGTGGGTTTTCTCCAGGTACTCAGATTTCTTCCCACATTCCAAAGACATGCATGGTAGGCTAATTGGACACTTTAGATTAGGTATTAATGTGAGCGGGAATGGTTGTCTGTGTCAAAATTGGTGACAACAAATTCAGGGTGCTCCCTTCTACCGCTCAAAGTTGGCTGAGATAGGCTCCAGCACCCCAGGACAAACGGAACGAAAAACGAATAAAGGAATGTTTTCTTTGTTTAGAAGATGTGTAACTGTTCATGTTTATACAAATAAACATTAACTACCATCATCATCCTCATGCCTTTTCACCACTAACCAATGCCATCACGTATGCCCGAAAACATTGGAATGGAATATTAATAATACTGTGAGATAACAGCTGCACTCGAGTTACGCTGCTGTCAACAACAGAGAGCTTACTTCGACTTGCATCGTGTCATCCACAGGAGACACCCATTAAAATTGTGGAACTCCACACTTCATTTTTTAGAAGTGAAAACGTCTTTTTGATTCAAGTTGTAGCGTGTTCACAATAGACTCAAATACACAGTTGTATTTATATCTCTAACAGTCTTGACTCTTGTCCCCCCCCCCCCCACACACCTTTTGGTTCTTCTCCATATGGCTTTACATCATAAGCTCCGGGGCGGCCCTCGTGGCCGGCATGCCACTGTGTGCCTTGCCAGTCCGCCGTGGATGCTGAGGCCCAGGAGGACGGGGCCGAGTGCAGGAGGCTGAGGGGGAGCAGCCCGCACCAGGCCGAGGACATGAACCTGTGCTGGAACGAGATCAAACGCAAGTCACACAGTATCCGGTAAGAGAGCGTGCATGAGATGTGGGCAGTCGCTGATGAAAGGCATGTTTTGCAAATCCAATTCAATCTATTATATGAGCTGCTAACTCCTAGTTCAAATAGATCGGGCATTAATCAGGGTTAGTGACAAGACATGAGTTAAATTGAGAAGGCACCAAGTCAAAAGTGTCAAACTTGTGGCCAGGGGGCCAGATCTGGCTTGTGAATGTAAATCATAATCAAGAATATTTATATATTTGCTTGCTTTTTTTTGGGGGGGGGGGGGGGGGGAATTGAAAACTAAATTTTTAATAGGAAAATATTTCCATATATATATTTTTTTTTTTAATAAAAACGTTTTTTTATTCATTAAAATGAATACATAAAGCTTATTTTTTTCAATTTTCTTTTTTCCCCATTTTTTAAATGGAGATATTAAATATATTTTAGGTGTATTTACTATCTTTATTTTTTTTAATGATAAACATATGATTTAAAGATTTTAAAAAGGAATTAATGTTTTTTGGGGCTGTAAAATCATATATGCTTATATGTATATACTATATATATTTCTGTGTTGATTATTTGTATTGGTGTGGGCCTGCAACTGGGTGGCAATCAGTCTAGGGTAGGGCTCCTCTACAGCCCCTATCCAGTCTGTTTTCCATATCTCCCTCCACCAAGAATCTGAATCCAATAATCGGGATCGGTACGGAGCTTCTAGACAGCTTGCTGATGAGTTGATCATTTGATTCAGGTGTGGTTGAGAAGGGTGATATGAGATGAGACATTATCAACACTAAGCTCTTTTTTTAGGTACTGTTCCCTATCTGCCCAACTATACTACATCCAGCAGAATACGTACTCTTTCTACAATTGTGCCCTATAAAATCGCCTAGTCCAGTCTATGGTGGTTCCCAGGGTGGACTTGAATTTAATGATCAGCATGCGCGTGTGTGTTTTAAAGTAACTCCCTGCTGAGTTGCTTATTCATCATTGATAGAAAACTAATGCGGCCTCCATTGTCTTCATGTTTGCCAACCTATTAGACACTGCTCACGTTTCACTCTAATGCCTGACTGGAGAACGTCTAGGCTATGGCGCGCCATTTCCGACCTTCCTACTTCACTCCTGGGATCCTGCTCAGACAGTAGGCCCCCCACTTCCCACTTAATGGCTTACTTGACCCTGGTACGTCTAATGTGGAATAGGGAAGATGGTGGGGGTAGGACAGTTGTGAAATTGGTTAAGACATTTTACCCTGGAGCTTCCATGTAATTAGATCACAGAGTGGGAGATAGAGAGAGGACGGTAGAGATGAAGACACAGCTAGTTGATAGTGAGGCAGGGGGAAAGGCAGATGCTTCTAAATCATCACAGAGAGGGATGTAGGAGAGACCTAAGTAAGTGGACAGAGTAATAAGCCAAAGAGGAAGAGATATATATAACGTTGTGATGCAATGTTTTTACACATGTTGTGAAATTTGATTCTGCAAATCCAATTGAAAAATTCCTGAATATTTGGTTTCTCCCAAACTGATAAACATTGAATACAAATAGAGGGATTCATCAAGTAGACACAAATTTAATTCTCTCAAGTTAAAAAAAAAGCAACTGAAGTGTTAACAACTGAACATTTTTATCGCATTTTTTCACCATTGAAATGAATGTAATTGCCATTAATCTGTAAGCCATGCACAAGTAAAAAGTAGCGTTCACTTTATTTAATTCCTCTTCTTGGAAGAACATGAAATCATAAATCATAACCCACTACATTGTTCTACTTTTTGTGTGGTGGTTAGCACATTTGCTTCACAGTTCTGAGAACTAAAGTTCAATCCCTTGGGGGGCTCCGATGTTTGATTCAGGGTGTCTCTTCTGCACCCCCTGCGAACCCTAATGAGGAGTAGTTGTATAGAAAATGTATGAATGAATGGTAATGGTGCATCAATATTTTTGGTCAAAAGTGAAAAACCTGCAGCAAAAATATCTTCCATTATGAAATGGGAAAACACCTGCTTTTGTTGCCTTTTAGCAGGGGAGCAAGAGGTGGAAATTTGGCACCTGAAGATAACAATGAAGGAAGGAGATATGAAATATTTATGCTTGGCATGGAACTTATCAGCGTGACACAGTGTGTCTCAGCTAATTGGAGTTTCAGTTGATAACAAAAGGTTGCCCGTGTGATTGCATTTTTGATGTTTTTTATTTTATGTGCAAACAAGTCATGAAATGACACACATGCACACAAAAGCAGCTCACAACTAACTGACAGCTCTCTCGTGTATTGCAATGTTGTATTTATTTTTAATACAGTGTTAACATCTGATAAAAAATGTAAACAGCTGTAGCTATTCCTATTTGTGGGTCCTTTCACCTGAGCTTGTCAATGTGATGATTGATATATATATCATGAGGAATTGCCAAAAGATATCCATACAAATTAAAAACAATAACAATAATCAATTTACTCAGGCAACCGCATGACAAAAAAATCAAGGCCTTCCCTGCTGGCCTAAGAAATATCTGAATCATATATTATATTTTGTTCATCAATACTCTTCTTCCAAATTGTCTGTGAGCTTCCTTTTATTGCTTTTCCCACTGGTTGCACTGCTTCCAGATGTGTGTTTTCATATTGAAGCATTTGACCAATCACATTTCAGCCATTATTTGTTGCCAGGGTCAGAAATCTGCCTCAAGGCCTTCACAATCAGTTCTGCAGGTTTTGCTGCAATAAATAAGTGTCGATAAGACTGTTGTTTAACCAATCAGAATTTGATTTGGTGACACCAGGCCTTCTCGCAGGCGTAGGGCTACGTCATTGCCTTCCCGCAGTCGTAGGAAAACGTCATCGTTTTCACCAACTATGATTGGCTAGTGATAGAGTAGTCGGGCCAAAGCCGGAGTGAGAAAACTCAACCCACAATGGCCAATGGAGGAAAACAAATGGATTTGGTGGCAGATTTGCTGGCAAAGCCATTTTCAAGACAGACTTTTCAAGAAAAAAAGGCACAACAAAACATGGCGTAACATCTTTAATCTCATCCTATTCTGTGAAGCAAAATAGCTCTAGTTATTAAACAGCAACGTCATGCTTTAGATCATTTCATGTGCTACACTTATGCCAAAATAATCATTTCCGATCTCTTATCTTCCACTATATCTTCCACTGGATTCCAATTATGGCCACGTTGACATGCGTGCCTTTTGGTGTCACATGACCACCGCAGGGAATGCCCACTCAGTTAGGGCGTGGGCGGCCATGCGCATGAGAGGAATGAATCTTCACGCATGGCTCAGATTGCGGAAGACAGCCAACCACCCACACCACGTGTCCGTCTGTGGAACGCGGCGACACTTCAGGCCCACTTTTCGTCATTGTCTGTTTTGGTCAACTACGCAGTCTTCTTTTATTTATTCACTAATACAGTCATACGGTATTATCGGTTCCTTCCTTCCTTTTATCCTCTGGTCATGGCTCAGTTCAAGAAAAAAAAAAGAAAAAAGAAAACGAAAAAGCCCTTTGGGGTTTTTTTTGGCCCATTTTTCCAGCGTCATCTCTGGGCAAGTGCCTATTTTTTTGTCTGCTGGATAAAGAGATCCACTTTCAGATGTTTGTGTTTCTCCTGGTTCAAGATTAGCGGCAAAAAAATAACAATAAATACAAGTTACCAGGCTTCACATACTGTATAGAGAACAATGACTGCAAAACTTATGCACACTTATTTGTCTTTCTTTTATATGTATGCCTTTTTTTGCAAATTAACTAATCTATTACAGGGCACTCATTAAACTAAACTAATTCATAACTTGCACCGCCATCACCATATTTCTGCTCTGGCTGACCTTTGATTATATTCTCTTCTCATCATATAACCTTTATTTATGTAGGCTAATCCGCTATCGTTTAATCGCCAAATTACTTTTATGACCTCTGCCCTTAAACCTCATTACCCCAAAATGTAAAGCAGTTTTTCCCATAGATATTGCAAACCGGTCGGTCTGGTGAGCATGTGATTAGCGTATCGGCCTCACAGTTCTGGTGTCCTGGTTTAAATCCCAGGTCGGTCCCCACTGTGTGGGGTTTGCGTGGGTTCTCCAGTATTCTCCCACATTCCAAACATCTGCATGGTAGGCTGGTCGACCAATCAAAATTGCCTCTAAGTATGAGCGTGAGCGTGAATGGTTGCCATCTTCTTGTGCGCTGCGATTGGCATGCCATTGGAAAATGAATGAATGAATATTGCAAACAAATCTCGCAAGTTTCTTGACATGTAAGCCCCTAAATAATCTTGCCTTCAGTATATTTCACCCAGTAGTGGAGTTAATAACAATTTTGAACTCTCATCTCTGATGTCATCTCATTTTCTGAGCCGCTTCATCCCCATTAGGGTTGCAGGGGGTGCTGGAGCATATCCCAGCTGACTCTGGGCCATAGGCGGCGGACACCCTGAATCGGTGGCCGGCTGACGCGCTAACCACTCGCACGACCCATATAATTTTGACCTGCAGTCCATAGATGATGAAATTCGGATCATATAGTAATTCATGCTTATATGCAAAAAGTTAAAAAATGCGGTCTATCTGACCCAAAATGCACTCTATGGGATATGTTTCATTTCCTATTGACAAAAATAGTCACTTTCCTAATTATTGGTATAGTAAAAGTATTGCATTACATTGCTGTGTAATATATGTATTCATAATTGTATGAATAAGGCAAAAAGATAGTTTATGACACTGAGTCATTCTCATTATGAGAGAACATTTGGTTTGTACGAGTAGAAAAAAAACAACCTTGTAATTGCAGAGAAATCCTCTTTGCAGCGCGTTTTCTTTCATTGGCATTATTTTCCTCTAAAATTGATTGCCGTGAAGTTGTTCTAGGTTGGCAAGGTTGACTTATGACAAACAGCATGTGTGGCATTTATTAATATGAATCACACAGGCTATGATTACCAATTTATCTTTGCATTTCATTTGCTTATTTTTATATTTGAAATTTCTCATTAAGCTCTTGCCATCAATTTCAGCCTTCGTCAGTCAATGTAAATTTCTGATTGTGGATTCCCTTTGGCTATTGACTATTTCACCCATGAAGGCAGAAAACAGAAAATACCCTTAGTGAGTATTGTTGTTGTCACTCAGCAAATGGATTTCCCGCACCTTACAGGGAAAAAGATGCTCGAGGCCAGACATCAGTTACACTCTTGACTCTCGACAAAATACTATTTCCAAGACCAGCTTCCATCCTTGCAGACATAATCGGGTTTCATATTCTATGTCAAAATATCGAAGATTAGATTGGATCAGATTAGAGCCGAAAAGAGGAAGACGAGATTGGTTTTACCAAAAAAGTACTTTTTAAAACATTTTTTTTGCGTACAGAACTTGTTATTCGACGTATACAATTTTTGAAATGATGAAAAAAATTATAAATTGCGGAAAACGTATAAGTTGACAAGTATGTGACCGCAAATTCCGTGTAATAATTTCAAAATGTAATAGGGATGTGGCTAATGTATCCAATCAGCAATTCAATTATAATATTTCATTTCTTGCATCAAGACAATATTGCTTTTGGAAAGTGTACTTACAGAAGCCACTTGAATGTGAGAAGCATTTCACTAGGTTTGAGTGCATTACATCAGTGGACCAACGACAGGTGTGTGACACATGATGACACAGAAAACTCGGTCTGACTGGAAGAAACCTGCTGCAAAAATCACACATTGTTACAGTACAATTCTATTGATAATACCGTCATGGGTGGAGGCCCACAAAGCAGTCAAACTCACACAAGCTTGACGTGGCCGTTCTCTATTTATTGCTAGTTTACCAGGGCCGGTTGAAGGTACAAGGGGAGCAGCGTAAGCAAGTGTACATAGTGTGGGGCAATGGAGCAATTGGCTGAGGTTGACAGGTATTTTAGTGCATGAATGGTGTCCATTGTTTATTAGCATCAAGTTAAGGGGAAAACTTTGTTCTAAATCTGAACAAATGCATTGGTGATGACTCCTCTCAAGGTTTTTCTATGTCCGTCCCATTTCAATGACCTTGTAACTAATAATGTGCTGCCTTGTTAACATAAGTTAGCCCAGGGGTGGGCAAACTTTTCCGGCTGGGGGCCACATTGACTTTAAAAATTTGACAGATGGGCCGGGTCAGCACAAGATTAGATAGAAATAAAAAAGTGCATCCGTTAACAGTACATATGAAACTTAAACAGACAAAAAGCACTAAAGTATTAATATACTCATCACTCATCATTAAAGTAAAAAGTATAAAGTACAAAGTAAAGTAAAAAGGAATGTATGAAGAAATATTAAAATGTCATTTAAAAAAAGATAGAGGGGCTGTAAAACACGAAAAACAAATGAGAGTGGACTGAAAGCTACTGCCACTGGCTTCCGCATGACGGCGCCATCTTGGAAAAAAAAACATCATTTGGATAACGTTGGCGGGCCGGATTAAAAAGCCAACTGGGCCATATGTGGCCCGCGGGCCGTAGTTTGCACACTTCTGAGTTAGCCTGTCTAACTCCTTATGCACTTTTTGTCATTTTTCCACCAACTATTGTGTTAAAAATGAAATACAGCATGAATAGGAAAGAAGAAAGAAAGAGTAGAATGCAAAATACTGTGTTCAAAGCCTCCTTTGGCCCCAAGGCAACACAGCAGTAAACTTTTCCAAAGCAGCCTGAACCCTTGCTTCTTTCGTATAAGTATTAATTAATGATGGCAACCGGCATCTCCCCGACCCATTGGGTAATTTTCTATTTGACAACGCTATTTACTTTTAGACTGTTAATGTCATGAAAAATGTGGGTGCGGCTGTGTCAAACTACATCCAAGGGTCTACCAAGTCATAACATCTTTGACATGTACAGCAAGAAATGATAAGAATTCTCCCCCGCAGCTTGCAACTGATGCACCAAGGCTGGCTTATCTCTGCTGGATCCCTTGCACGCTTCTAATCCTGGAAATGAGAAGGTCTGGGATCATTCATTCTGACAATATTATAGCAATATTGGACTGATCCCATCACACCTTCCCTTGTGATTACTGTCTAAGATGTTGTTAGCGTTGCCATGTGCTTAGTGAGAGTAGCACTGGATAGTGCTCAGTGTCATATTGTTGCCGTTTGTTCATTTCTTTCTTGCTGGTCTGACTTCAAGTAGCTGAAAATAATAGAAAATTAGCTAACAATTTTGAAGTACCGTATTTTCACGACTATAAGGCGCACCGCATTATAAGGTGCACCCTCAATGAATGACATTTTTTCTATATATAAGGCGCACTGTATTATAAGGCGCACTGTCTACTTTGGAGAACATTTAAGACTCTTAAGTGTGGATTATAGTTGTGAAAATATGGTAATTGCTATTGACATCCATGTATAAAGCACTCACTGCACAGTCACCTTTAGAGCCAGCCATTGTTGATGTTTTGGATTTTTTTGTATCAAATCTTGCAGTGGGGGAGGAGCTATTTGATGGAAGATTTTGTAAACTAAGATGGCATCTGCATATTTAACAGTATTGTTTCAGTTCAGGCATTTGTGTTTTTTAATATCAGAAAGTGGTGGTTTTTCGTTTTTGGTTTTCAGTTTTTTCCATATATAAAGCGCACTGGATTATAAGGCGCACTGTCTATTTTGGAGAACATTTAAGACTTTTAAGTGCGCCTTATAGTCGTGAAAATACGGTATGTTAAATGGACTTTGTGTTGTCAATTCACCATGCTAGATGTCCAATCATGCGGCTATTTTCATTATATATTACATTTCATACATCATTGAACTAGCTGTAGATTAGGACCTTAGGCGCAGGAAACAGACAACAAAAGGGAAGTGCTGTTGCACAAACTAAAAGTTTTAATTAACAATCAACAACAGAAATACACTTACAAACATAAAAAATGAACAATATACCAAACTGAACAGGAAGTACACAGACCAACAGGTAATTGAACCAAAGACAGAAAACTACTCACTTGCCGACACACACAAACACGGGGTTTAAATACACGGACAGGTTGATAACAATAACAAACATCTGAGTCACACAAGGGAAGGAAATTCATTTCCAATGACGTGGGCAGGACACACAAGGAAACACACTCAAACTGTAAAACCGGAAGAAAACATGGAGCAGTGAATATAAATTTGTTTGTTACTACTAGACGCCAAATTGTTTAAACGTCTCGTGCTGTCAATGGCATCCAATTTTCTTAATAATCTCAGACTCTGGCCATGTCTCTTCCCCAGATACAAAATTCAGAGACACGCTTTCTACAAAAATAAACAATGTTCATTCTGCATATTGCGTCTCGGTGGAGATCTGCACCTTCCTGAATGCCATTCCTGATTGTTCTTGTCTATAACAAAGCGACAGAGTAAATAACCTGAATAGGTTATTGCAAGGGTTCCAATGTGATTATCATTCAACACACAAACAGAGCATTGTCGCTCATTTATAGCGGCTCTCTGGCCATCTGCTGATTTTATTTCCCATCATTTTAGGGCCTTTTCAATCCTCGCTAGCTCCAGGGGACGTGTATCTACTTGAAGGGGCGAATCATGTTGCGGCAGCTGTGTTCTGAAGAGAAAACATCAGTGTGATTTTTATTTTTATTTTTTTTAATCAGTACTCCAATGAATGGTCTGCTAGCCCTAATGCTGCTTTGTCAACAGTCAATGAAAGCAAGTGGCTTTTTGATGTGTTTTTTCCTTTATCAAACACCACATCTGAATATTGACTTGAAAATGACATTAACAGCAAGACAATCCAATCAGCAGTGTGGTCTAAGAACCTTTTAAAGCAAGGTTTCAACATGAGAGACATTTAATACTTTCGAATTGGGTGACAGCAGGAGAAAATGGTTGCTGTGAACCTTCCCATTCCAAAAAGATTGGATGTCTATTGCCATTAATGGCAGCCAATGTTGTTTTGACACTTCCAAGAATCAGAGAGGAAACCCGATGGAGCGAGTGGTTAGCGCGTCGGCCTCGCAGCTCTGGGGTCCTGGATTCAAGTCCGGTGTGGAGTCGGGCCTGCGTGGGTTTTCTCCGGATATTCCGGTTTCCTCCCACATCCAAAAAACATACATTGTAGTCTGATTGGACACCAAATTGCCGCTAAGTATGGATGTGAGTGTACATGGTTGTCCGTCTCATTGTGCCCTGTGATGGGCTGGCCACCAATTCAGGGTGACCCCGCCTCTGGGTCAGAGACGGCCGGGATTGCCTCCAGCACCCCCACAAGTCTGATGAGGATAAAGCGGTTCAGAAAATGAGATGAGATTAGAATCAGAGAAAATGTTCTTGTTTTAAAATCCTACTAATTAGTGACTTCTATGGCAAGACTATTTTGCACTAGTGAGGCATTACTGTGTACTGATGTCATGATCTGATACTCTGTATTAGCGCCCATTACAGCTATTTTTGGAGTATCGGACAGTATTAGATTAGTTCATCAGCTTGGATACAACCTAGAAGCCTTGTGTGTTTCATTTGCTGCTGTAAATCAACGCACTAAACCACAAAAATGTCTGCTGAGTGGGACTACTTGTCGTTAGGAACTAATGAAAGTATTAGGGCAATGAGTAGTATTTGTAAACAAAGAATTATTTGAAGAGTTACTAGCAGGACTCACTTAAATACAAAAAAATGTCATTTACTGGTTATTTTTAAATATTTGTTCTACCTATTACCACTGTAATGGGAAGACAGCATGTTTAATTGCTAATAAATCTTTAATTGCAGGCTCGTCAATGTGAACTCATGGAATTCGTTTGTCATCAAGGTGTTGTTAGTCTCAATTTTAAGATTGAAACAATTCATGTGGTAGCATGGATGGGCAATCTAATGGTGTAAACATATGACTTGAGACCTAGTCATTGGTAGAAGCTTCCTTGAATTGGACAGTCCATTTTAACAACACTTATTGTTAGGTCATTCGTTGGATCGTCTGCTTTCGTTCGTCCTCGCCACTTTACCTCGTTACCTCGATCCATATTCTATGTGCCTCGTTCCTCGCTTTCCCGTAACTCCCCTGGTCAGGTTTGGTTTTGTGATTTGATTTCTAAGTCTTTGTTATTTTCTAATATCCTGTCATTGAAGTTTTGGTGTGAGCACCACCTCCCTCGTCCTCGCCTTCTTCCCTGCGATTGGGTCCTAATTCCACATTACCTCGCCATGACGTCTTGCCGAAGACGTAACAGTATGTGATTGTTAAATGTGTACAGAATATCTCAAGACATTTGAATACATTCTTGACTTTGTCATATAGTCAAATTGACATTATATCATGGGGGGCTTAAATTTGGCCATTCACATCCCTGACTAGTGACTAACAAATTCAGTCCAGGAGGCCGCCTGTGATATGTATTGCCTTACAGCCCAGACTGAGTGCTTTATTTGTCTCACTCACTGCAAAGGTAGAATGAAAGCACAGTGATGGACAAATATGCCATTAAAGGTGTGTGCAAGTGTGTGTTTTCCATTAGCTTGTGAGGGTTGAAGCATTTCATGCCAGTGTTGACTACTGATTGATGACGTGACTCAAACACAGCTCTCCAAGAACATTCTTCTTGTGTATGATTGCGATTCACAGACGCAAGTTGAACACCTATATTTTCTCGTGTGCGTTAGGAGTGCCAAAAAGTATTATTTGGAATGTTGACTGAGTATTTTAGCACTTCAGCAACTGATCAAATGTAAAACACATCGTGCCACAAAGCAGTTGATCTAACATAACCAGTGGAGTTCCCAGAAAAGGGAGACCCGCTATGTTTTTGGGTATAATGTTTACTTTTTGTGCCAATGAAGTTAATAGAGTTCCAAACATTAGGCTTTTCTCACTCTTGCTGCGAATATAAATTAGTTTTTCACTAGCGGACATGCAATCAATTGAACTGGAAGTTCAAATGGATGTCTATGTCAATGACGGCCAATCTCTTAAGATAACAGAAATGTTTAATGGTTTCTAAGCCAATTGTTAACAATACCATTAACAATAAATGTAAAGTTTTGCAAAAGACTGTCTTGATATAGTTTTAACAAACAACAAAGGTATTCAGTCCAATAAAATGCAAATTGGGAAAAAAGGATATATTATTGTTTTTAAATGTACAGTCGTAGCTTTGTTTTCATTCAATTTTTTAACCACTCTATCCACACGGGGGGCCGCGGTGGGTGCTGGAGCCAGAGGCAGGGCACACCCTGAATTGGTGGCCAGCCAACCGCAGCCAATCCATTTCGTAACTTGGATCTTGCTTTCGTTTGTTGGGACGCTCATTTGCATATCAAAGGGTTTCGTAACCTGAAAACCGTACATAGGGGCATTCGTAAGTAGTAGAGATACGACTGTATTTATTACTATTACATATATACATTAATATGTTTTTTTTGGCTGTGAAACCAGTAAATATACTGTAATCTCTTTATCATTCGCTGACACCAGAGTTAAAATGGATTGTTTACAATGACACACAGGCATCATCATTTGCTGCCAAACCCTCCCATTTCACAAAAATTGGATGTGCATGACTTTTTGGCAGTGAAACTGTTAATTTATGGAAAGCCTTTACATAATTCAACTGAAAAGTGTTTTGATGTTTACTGACAACATTTCATTATACAATATAGTTCAACTCTAACCTCATTAGCCAAGTGCGTATTTTTAAGTAAATACAGTATCTCCCTGCCACTGTCACTCAAACGTATTATCTTGTTCGCTGCATACCTAATTATTACCTAATCAATTAATTCTAATCTTTTCACACTTTGCCACTCTCCATGCATGTAGCTCCCTCCCTCCAGCTGGCATCTCTGATGTAATTCCACAGCTCTTGTGTTTGCTCCTGTCTGTGCCAAATTCAGTTTACAGAAAATTGCCTTACACTTCCATTTCTTCACTCGCTAATATGAACCGAAGTGAACCTGATGATGTATGAGTGCTAATGGTGCACGTGTATGGGGGAGTGGTGACGGCTCTCTGGACTTCTTTCTGGGGTCTGGTGACAAATATGTCGTGCCACCCGTATGTGTCGGACATCTGGGAAGATATTGAAATATTTTCCCAATGCTAATGATTTCACTCGTTATTTTCTGACTCATTCCTTGCGTATTATGGTATGTGAAATGCAATAATAATAATAATGATGATGACAGATTGCTGTAATCTGGCTTGTGTTTGAAAGCCTGGTTTGTTTAATGTCCCTTTAAAGCCAGCTGCGGTGACACTTTCCTCAGTGGCACAACATGCTGGTCGTTGGTAATTAAATATCCATCCATTTTCTATACTGCTTTACTAGAGTGTAATTAAAGATAATCATTAAAAAAGTGCTGTTATCTGTTTTGTGTTTCGCTGGCAACAATAACAATGTGTCAGCTCAGATAATGAATTACTTATTAATTAATGAATTATCTGCACTACAATGTGGTTAGCTTGATTCTATCGTTTTCATATTATGTTGGAGCCAATAAGATTACAAATTCTTTTGTTGTATCTCAAAATGAAGTTTTCTGTGGTTGTATTTGAACTCTTTTTGTTTGAAACATTTATAGGAAACGAGAAGAAGCACTTTCATTGTTATTTCTGTTCACAATGACACAAATGAAACATCAACATCTGTCGCTTTAATCTTTGTAATTCTTTGTTTTTGAGCATCAGTCAATATTTAAAAAATAGAACAAACCGGATGTGCAAGTGGAAGATTTAAATATTTCGGATGATTGATCAAAATTTTAAATTAGCATTGGAAGTGAACTGGGAAACATAGATGAACAAGAGACGATCCATCAA
Source organism: Stigmatopora nigra (assembly GCF_051989575.1). Classification (NCBI taxonomy): domain Eukaryota; kingdom Metazoa; phylum Chordata; class Actinopteri; order Syngnathiformes; family Syngnathidae; genus Stigmatopora; species Stigmatopora nigra. The sequence goes on from NC_135521.1 coordinate 3,505,156, forward strand.
CAAATACATACGTTTTAAATAGACACCCCTTGGATTGACGAGACAATCAGAAACACCTGGGTCATATAGAGGCAGGAAGCAGGAGATACACCAAGGGCGGGAAACCAGGTGAACTCAATGGCCAATCCAAAGGACACATGGGAAAAAAAAACAACTAAATATGACAGAACCATTCCCTAGCAATTCATGTTTCTTTGTGTGTGTCGGTTTTCAGGGTACGTATCGAAGCCATCTCCGATAACAGCGGAAAGCTTCAGATCTCTCTCCAGGAGATCATTGAATGGCTGACGGCGAAGGACGAAGAACTCTCGGAGCAGATGCCCATCGGCGGAGATGTGGGCGCCGTGCAACACCAAAGGGAGTTCCACCAGGTAATGCGCCATCCTAAACCTGCATTCAGACCAGCCGTTTCACGTGCCGTAATCCTGTCACCAAATTCTGTGGGGAAATTTAAGTCTTGTATAATCGCAAAAAGTTCTAGTTCACTTACCAAAAAATATATAATTTTACTACCTCATATTATTTCAATGTGCCAATACGACGCCCCAAATAGTTCTTTTTGTTAATATTGCTTCAATCTCTTAATATTACATCGTAATATTAATACGTAATATTAAAAAATTAAAAGTCGTAGTACTACAAGATTAAAGTCATTAGGTTTCTCATTTTTTGGGCCAAAACCAATGGAAAACTGAATCAAATAACTACTTTATTCTGCCCATTTTATGAATTTTATTCCCCTTATTATTGTTGATACTGAACTTCCGGTTCAAGAAAAAAAAGGAACTTTAATCTAGTAAATTATCATTTTAATCCTGTAATATTAAAACAAATAATAATCTCATAATATTATACTTTCTCTCTTTACTGTGTATGACATCATTCTTGTAATAATGTGACTTTGATCCCGTTATTTTGACTATTCTCATTGTATTTTTCCTTTCTTTCTTTGTTGACTACCCTACCACACACTTTTATATTGACTTTGTGCAGGAACCCATCTCGTAACAAACAAACAAAAAATGCAGCCCTCCTGAACGCAGCATAATACCTTTCCAAACAATGTGTCGAATCCTAAAGGGTGTTTCATAACCCCAGTGTTATAGATTTACACTTAAATACGAGAGATGTATTCAGTAGGGGTCACGGCTTAATGGAAGTGCAGCAGCGGGGACAAGTCATGCCGAGCGCCTTTTTCCACTTTTAAGCTTGCTATCTGTTTCCTTAGTGTGAAAATGGATTGAGGGTGTTCCCAGGGTCATCTGCTATGATGTGTGTGATGCGTGTGATTGCTCTGCTTTTTATATCTACGTTCTGGATGGTAAATTGGTTCCAGTTGGAGAAAAAAAAATCTGTTTCATGTTTTTGTCGAGCTGTTTCAAGGGTGGTGGCATTGTCGTTATTTGGAGTTTTGAAGATGAAGGAAGTTCGCAGCTTGTGTTATCATATGATTGGAATATTTTTATTGTCCAGCGGTCAGCAGGACATTTTTACAGCTTGATAATATTAAAAGATATTGCATGTTGCAAGGACATCTTTGCTTTTGAATTCACATAAATGCCAAGATTAGCACTCCATTACATTTTTATCGTAAAGCGTTTTTCATAAAATCGCAAAGTACATCACAGGTTAAACTGAATTGTGGGCAGACATTTGACAAAATGTCCTTTCCCGACAATGTGAAGAAACATAAATCAGTTTTTTTATCTTTAGAACGTTAATTTTGTTCATATAAGTAGTCTTTTGAGACACCAGTGACTTATGACTTTCCGATTTCAAGCAGTTATTTGACAGGTTATTTTACTTCAATTGCGGGCGGCAAATTAGAGAAGGCCTGACAAACATTCACCTTTTTTCTCACAAATAACGCAAATTAGGCTATAGATGCCAAATCAGGTAGTTTTTTCATTATCCTCTGTGAAGTTGAAGCAAGATGTGGCAGATACAGTTTAGTTTTTAGATCAACACAAATATATTTTTGAAACGTGACTATTTTGAAAATGAAAATATCGTTTTAAGTCAATGCCTGATAGTGTAGTGGCTCACTCGCCGAACTTCGATGCGGGCATGCATGCTTTGATGGTATGATTATGACTGCGAATAGTCGCCTGTCTCCATGTGTCTGGCGACCAGTCTAGGGTGTGGTCTCCCTTTCGGACGAAGTCGGCTGGGGTAGATCCATCAATCGTCGCTATCCTTACAAGGATGCGTGGTATGCGAGATGAAGGAATAAACAAATGTTGCACAAGTGATGTTCTCAAAATGTTGTTGTTTTTCTGGCATGTTGGAAAAATTTACCTCATTTGTTGCCATTATGCGCTCGATTCCAAATCTATTTCGACTGAAAGAGCCTGGCAGTGATCATCATTCACTCCCAGTCAAAGTGGATTGGATCTGTTGTACTGTCAATGGCATTTAGAAATGAGTATACACAGAATTGGTTGTCTATTGTTGTTAATAATAGGCAATTGAGTTAATTTCAAAATGAGATAAGACACCCTAGTGAAAATGCATCTATTGGATCAAAAACTTTTGGATATCTCCAAAGGATTCTCACCTCAAAAATCATGTTCATCATCATTTTGTTTTTCTTAAATGTGACTTTATAAACACTCCCGTAATAAGCTTTGACAAAAAAGTAATAAAAAAATACCTCAAAGTAACATTAAAATAAAACTCCTAGGACGAATTATAGTCCATCCATTCACTATTTCACTTTGTGATATTATGGCTAGTCCTGCAAGTGACAGGAAGGTTTTGAGAAATACATTATTTTTAAAGTAACCAGTTTCCAGTTGAGGTGTTGTAAAATAGAGATGATGGAAAAAACGAGTTCTACCAGCTGAATTATGGACCAGTTGGATTTTATGGATAGATTTGTGAGGGAGAGCAAAAAGTAGAAAATTCTCTTGAATAAGGATAAGAAGGGTAAGACAGTGAAAAGTTTTTAATGTAGAAACTTTACAGACCGGTTTACAGTTCTTGTACATCACAGGTGTCACTGTGGAGGCCTGGGGGCCAGCTTTGGCCTGCTACATCGTTTTCAGGGGCATTCAAAAGTAAATCATGAATGTCAACTGTTTTATGCAACGATATTTACTTCGCATGGACTCACCATCTGTGGGAAGGGTCGAAGAAGAGGGTTGGATACTCTTCCACTTTGGAATTAACCCAGGTGAGAGGCAACAAGCAGATGTGGGCATACTTATTGCCCCCTGGATCGGTTGCTGTACATTGGGGTTCGCCATGCTAGGGTAGAATCCCTACGCCTTCGGGTGGGGAGACGAGACTTGACTGTTGTTTGTGCTTACGGGCAAAAGAACAGCTCATAATACCCAGTTTTGGAGTCCTTGCAAGGCAAGGTGTGCTTTTTAGGATTCCCTCGTTCTGCTGGGGAACTTCAATGCTCACTTGGGAAATGACAGTGAGATCTGAATGGGCATGATTGGGAAGGATGGTTCTCCTGGGCTGTGTTTTATTGTTGGACTTCTGCGCTTGCTGTGGATTGTCAATAATGAACACCATGTTCAAGCATAAGGGTGTCCATATATGGACTTGGCACCTGGGACTATATACTCCTAGACTATAGTCTTTGGGATGTAGGGAGGAAACTTGTGTAGCCGGAGAAAAGAAGAGATTAAGATAACACCTTCATGTCATCTCAGTGGGAAGAATCTTTGTTTAATGCAATCCCAAAAAATAAATCTAATTTGATTTTTCTTTTTATTTGTGCGCCCCTTACAGTCAAATTGGATGGGACTTGTAACCGAGTCAATGGCTACCGCTGATTTAAATTGAATGCTGCAAATCCTGTGTAAATGAGTGACTTTTAAAAGGTTAACCTGTGTAGAAAAATAATAATTATATTAAAAAACGTTTTACTATATCGCTCAAATTGTTTCGTCACTTTCTATTCCGTTCCATTTCCAATGCAACCTGATAATATCGCTTGGTTGTTCTGAAACTATAACAAAGCATAGCGGTATTATGCATACCTGCATTTTGATGGGATATTCAATTTTCTTTTTTAAACAAATGTGAAATACTGATCCCAAGTACATTTTATGTTGCAGTTTGCAGTGTATTAACTGGATCTGTGTCCTTGAAGGTGACCTGGGGATTTGGGGCTACGTTTTTTTTTTATTCTTCCCCCCGATTATGTGTAAAGGAGGATTTTGCGGCTCTTTGAAGCGAGAGAAAGTCTATCTTTCTTTTTGTCAACAGACCCCAGAGAATGAGGCCCAGTGATGGGTAAATGTAATGCCAGCAACATGTTGAAATGACTTCATTTCCTGCCTCCTAAATGTTCGACAGCATGCATAATTCACCCTAATCTGATTTTAAGACCCTGAATGTTCCCGCAAGCGATGATGAGGCGGCTGAGTATGAAATTTAGGCGGTATTAAAGCTTTAACAAGGTTGCTGCTCTAGGAATCTATGGATTGACTTATACTGACTGGTCAGACAAAAAAACTGAGAGGATGAAGATGGTGAATCTCCCAAAAAAAGAAATAATTACTCCAATATTACACCGGGAACCTTATCTAATGCAGCGGCTCTCAATTTTAAGGCGTTTATTTCATATTTTCCTTGGCATGAGCTCCTGTGTGCTTCTCTTATTTGCTAGTTTGTGCAAAATCTCATCACCAAACTGCTTGTCATGCTTGTCGGGCTCTGGCCAATATTGAAACTCATCACTCAAGTGCACAAGTTGGCTGGTAAATTGCCGGCCGTAATTGTAATCCTTTCATCGTGGTTGTGTGTGTGTCTGTGGAAGATGCTGTGTGATCAGCATGGGAACGCTTCATCCACAACATCATTACTGGTCAAAGGGAATTAGTGTGGCAGTCGGTTGGATGAGAAATCAAGGCACGGAGAGTTGTAGTATTAACTTAACTGATGCCGTCAGAGATTTTCTATATGAAAAAAATCTTATAGGAAAGGGTTGCACAGATCAAATAATTAGTCCAATAAAGTACCGATTATTTAGGAGGAAGGAATTGGCCATACTTGAAGTACTCAATGGGTGCAACGTTCTGCTACCATGAAACATACGCTAATATGCATGCATGTACATGATCTTTGATTGCATCCCCTTTCAAGTCAGTCCTTTTAGAAAAGTAGACAGGAAATGTACCCAGACAGTCAAATGGTCAGGGTTACAGAATTTGGAATTCAGTGCACACATAAGGCGCACCGACTACTTGGGCGTCCTGTCCGTTTAAGGGAAAATTTTAGACTTAAGTGTGCATCCTCGAAAGGGTTGTGGGGCTTGCTAGAGCCTAAACCAGCTGACTCAGGGCGAAAGGCACACTTAGATGAACTTTAAGATTAATATACACACACATTTAATTTTTTTAAAAGTTTTAATCGTACGTATCTTAACTTTAAACCTTCTTTTGCGATAATCGAGGCAAACATGTTAATATATTCCACCACGGCTTTTGAGTCGGCACTTCCTGGCTTGTCCATGCTTTAGAGCCGAGTGTATCCCAGTTTTTCGTTTTTTTAAATTAGAATCCACTGGCTTTTTTGCAGATTATCGAGCCGGTCAGTAAAAAATACAACCTGGTGCTTGTAGATATCTTTATGCAAGGGCGATGTGGGCAAAAGACATGTGATGCTGTTCTTATAAGAAGTCTCTTGCATACTCGGCCACCCTTGAGGCATCATCAGGAACCATCTCGTATGTTCGTATCTTAAATTTGTTTTGTATCCCAAGGCAAACATTTGTCCGGAATATTTTTCATATGTAGGGGCATTCGTATGTCAAGGTATTACCGTATAGGCTGTCTTTTGCCCAAAGGGCTCCAGCACCCTGCGGCCTCGATAAGGATAAGCCGTGTTGGAAATAAATGAATAAATATTTTATAGAAATTCAGCATTTTTTTTCTCTCTAAATGCAGTAGACATCTCAACGAAAACATTTCTATTTAGTGGATTTAGTGGTTTGGTGCTAACATTTCCAACTTGTGCCCTTCGCCGTTCTAAAATGAATATGTCCATATAGTCAAAGTGGAATAAGTTGATTTATTAAGATGGAGAACCTGCTTGCTTTTATCAGGGCTCTACGGCAGGCACTGATGGTTCAATTGTATTTCTTTTCACTCTGCTGAGTTCCAGTGGCACAGCCTTTCTACCATTTAATTGACTCTTCTGAGCCAACAGTCCAGCCCTACGACTTTCCCCCAAAGGACTGTGACTGCTTTCTTGGCTCCTCTCTGGGCACCCAGCACAAGTACACTGCAATTTAATCCCATATGGAGCTGCCAGTAGAACCCTGTCATCCATTAAGTAACTTGTGTTGCTCTAAAATTGCTGTTGATTTCTCATTTAGTATTTCACATCTAAAGTGAACAAAGTTGTTTGAAAATGCCTGATGCATTGAACTAAGGTCAGACCATCGCCAACGAGTAAACAAAGTCTACAATCATCAATATTAATAATTACTTTCATATAAATGTCCTTTATCAGAGAAGTCCAAAGTAGCTCAGGAACATCCCCGGAACTAGGGCTGTGACCCTTTAGTATGGTGTGGCTGAATCTAAAATCCTAACAGTAAACATGTTGTCTAAAATCGCCACCTGCTCCAACTAACTCTGAAACCTGCATGTCCTAAACTCCCTCTCAATTCTATTAGATGTTTCTTTCTGTGATACGTTATCACTTTCTTTTTTTTTTTTTAATCTATTGCTTTAATAAATGACAGCATCCCGTCGGTTTAGTGGTTAGCGCGTCGGCCTCACAGTGGGGGGCCCGGAGTTCAAATCCAGGTCGATCCACCTGTGTGGTGTTTGCACATTCTTCCCAGGGCTGTCTGTGTTTTTCTTTGGGTACTACGGTTTCCTCCCACATTCCAAAGACATGCTTGGTAGGTTGATTGGACACTCTAAATTGTCCTTAGTTGGGAGTGTGATTGTGAATGGTTGTCTGGCTCCTCGTGCCCTGTGATTGGCGGGCCACCTTCAGGGTGTTCCTGAAAATGAATGAATGAAATGCTTTAATTAATGAATAACATTTTACTAAAAAGAAGATTACTAAAATCTGAATTGATATAACCAGAAACACCCATTTATGGCCCACAATAATAGACTAAAGTCTATTTAAAAAATGTTAGTTTATGGTTTTCAAATCATTCTTTCCTTGCCAGCCCTCTTAGTCAAAATGGATTGGCTACCTAGCGTCATTAATGACAGCAAAGCTTTGAATGAGTTCTAAACTAAGGGTTGTACAAGCTAATCATCTAATTCATCTCTGCAGTTCAATCAATCAACAACCAACTCAAAATTGCATGCAACATTGTTGTTCCTTAGACCTCAAAAGTGTGACCACTATGCTTTGTTTTGGCCCAATACCAAATGATCCCCTGCTGTGTACCTGCCAGATATCCAAGGGTATGTGCTTTAATCCACTTGCTGGCTTAATGATGCATTCGGGTGTGCTTGTAAGGATAGTAAAATATCTTGTTTTTCTCTTAAGGAAGCTGTTTCCCGGTGGCGATGCATCACTATCATTGACTGCTTGGGAGTAAATACTGTTACAGATGGTTGACATTAACTTGTTTGAATTACAGATCATTGGAAGACAAACCCACTTTGATTTTTGTTCCTCACTGTAAAGGATTATCATCGTGTTTGTCTAAAGGCTCTGCAAATCTGCACACTGGCTGTGGAACTGAATAGTTCAGGTGTCTGGCCAGAGGTTGTCAATTTGCCTGCAAAACTGGGGCTTTTATTTGCTTCTTTTACTTATGCTCATTTCTCTCTCTTCTGTTTCAAACCAGGCTTTCATGGAGGATGTCAAGTCTCGGGGGCCGTTCATCTACTCAGTTTTGGAGTCTGCCCAATCTTTTCTGGCACAGCATCCCTTCCAGGAACCAGAGGAGTCACTGGGAGAAGGAAAAGGTCAAATTCCCTTTGTCAGAAAACAAGTCAACAATATACTCGCACATTTCTCAAGTAGTCCTGATCATTTAAAATTTAAGATATCAGATCTTAGTCACTTGCGTGAAAGCTTGTTTCTCCAACATGTAGGTCAGATGATTTTTAGAGAGTAGGAGCTAAATAAGCCCCTCAAAGCTGTGGGATTCCATTTTTATTTTCACCGATATGAGAAAAATCCTTCTCACTATACAAAGAAAAAACAAACTCAGGTACCTGTCGGAATAAGAATTGACCCGCAGATTAAATGTTATGAAACGGCAAGCAGTTGAAGGTGGGTTCAACACAGATTCAGAAGTAGGAAAAGTATTGTAAAATGTATTAAACAAAGGGAGCATGCCAGAAAACGCGAGTACATAAAACCACCACAACAACAAAAACACCCAAAATAGAAGGCACAACCAGACAGAAAAAAAACAAAACTAAGGGATTGCTATATCTACATATGCATGTAACAAAGTACAACCAAAACACTGTGCCCGTGTCGGCAAGTAAACACAAAACATAAAATACAAAAAGATAACAATAAAACTGCCATATTGCGTCCTATGGTACGGAGCAAAGTGGGACCACAAAACTAAATACATTAATAAAAACTAACAGAAAAAGCCATAGAAATTTAGGACTTAGTAAAAACCAAAAAAGAAACAAACCTAACAGGGATAGCACATGACTAAATCAAGGCAATAATTCCTCAACCAGACATACCAGAACACAGGGTCTAAATACACGCACAATGGCTGATTTGATTACCAATCAAGGGGAGCCTGGAGAGACACAAGAGGCAAAACTCACACAATCACCCAAACATCACAAACAAGGAAAAACATGCACACATCCACCCAAAACCCCATGCACAAAGCTGTCCATCCAATTCAATGGGATGGTGAAATAAAATGTAAAAAAAGGAATTAACTGAGAACATAACATAAGCAAGGCAATAGTCTGCTCAGGGTGAACAGGGAATAAATTCCGAGTGCCCCTAATGAGCTAAAGCTGCATTGTACTGCCTTGTCCATCCAATTTGATAAGATGGTATTATTAAAAAAAATGAATTAACTGAAAACATAAACAGATAAGACATTAAAAAGTTACCTTACTGGAGCAAATATTCTTTATGTCTAAATATAATTAAAATGTTTCCTATGAAATTAAAATTGTTTTCAACACCAATTATTAAATAATATGATACAGAGTTTTAATTTTCATACTACAACACTATGCTGTATGTTAGATAATTATACGAATGCTAAATTCTGTTTGTTTTGTTCATTCTCTCCAACTTTCCTTATTATCTTTCATAATTTTTCATATTATTTTTTTCATTTTTGTGTGTGGTTTTCTCCATGATTGATAATAAAAAACATTTTTTTTTAATTTTCTTTCTTTCTACAGTTATTATTTAAAGCAAAATCTAAGCACCTGCTCTTTTTCCATCTTCAAGATGGCATTTTCTGAGATTAAATCTAAACCCTGTTCTTTTCGTGCAGATGTGTCACCCCGCCGGCGGATTCTGAACGTTAGCCGCTCCGTTTGGAAGCAGGCCAATGTGACAAGCGACCTGTGGGAGAAGCTCACGGCGCGCTGTGTGGATAGACACAGGTCAGAGCTTATGACAAAACATAGTTTTAATTGATTCTAGAGGGGCGATAGAATCAAATCTTTGCATGTCTTTCTTTGGTCTATGAGTTTACCAATACCATAGACTAAGTAACAAAAATTGAAAATGAATATGCCTTATTTTCAACTCTCCAGACACATGGAAAGGACTTTGGAGCGTCTTCTACAAATCCAGGCGGTGATGGAGGAGCTGGCGCTGGCTCTGGAGCAGGCAGAGGGTGTGAGGGACGCCTGGGAGCCTGTGGGAGACCTCTTCATCGACTCCCTGCAGGACCACATTGACGCCACCAAGGTAAACAAACATGCACTGCATTTCCTTTTTCATTTGTATCGCTCCAGTGCATAATCATCTTTATGTTATATTTCATGTAGGGAATAACCTAGTTTGATTGGGCATTCTAATTAGCTGTGAGCTCCGATTCAAGGTGTCCCCTGCCTCTGGCCTGAAGTCCGCTGGGACAGGCTCCAGCACCCCCCATGACCCTAATGAGGATAAAGCGGTTCAGAAAATGAATGAATTAATTAAAAGTACAGGATATAAGGACACGTTTAACAGGAATTGACAGGACTAGCATAGGTGAGATTGGATCCCCTATGTGGCCTGACGGATACTTTTCCAAGCCATTCAAACTAAGAAGTGTTTTGAAAAATAATTTAGCTCTGTGTTGTTTACCCTTTGTGTGCATTGCAGTTAGTACAATAATGACAAGGAGTTGGCAGGTCAAAACAGCACTCGGTGATGGTGAGTGTTGAAATTGTTAATAGAGCAGATATTGTTAGGCGGACAGCAGATCATTGGCATCGCACCTGTGTGTAATTGGGTGTCGCTTTCTTTTAGGCCAGTGGTCTCAAACCGGTTCCACAAAGGGCCGCAGTGGGTCCTGGTTTTTGTTCCAACCGATCCAGTGCCGAAATTTTAACCAATCAGGTGTCTTAAAAATAAGTAGCACCTGACTCTAATTAACTGATTGCACTTGCAAAAGGTATCCTTGTTGAGTTGGAATGAAAACCTGCACCCACTGCGGCCCTTTGAGGACCGGTTTGAGACCACTGTTTTAGGCAGAATCACAAAATAAACATGTCACAACATGCCTAATTAGAGCCATTGGGAAGCTTGTCAGTCACTCGAGGATGAAACCTAAAAGGCACATACACAAAAGCTAATGAGAGGTCGCTGAGGTGCCATGATGCTTAGCTGATAGTTATCGAGTGTTGTTAATATGCTAGTATTTTTTTCAACATATTTCACTTTGAAATAATGTATCTTTATGTACCGATTTTTGTCCGGACTACAAGTCATGTCTTGGGAATGTGGGAGGAAACCGGAGTACCTGGTGGAAACCCACACAGGCCCAGGGAGAAAATGCAAACTCCACACAGATCAACCAACCTGTATTTGAACTTAGTACCCTAGAACTGTGAGGCCGATGTGCTAACCACTCATCCGCCGAACCGCCTGCGGTTTCTGATTAAATAAAAAAATCCCCATCCTAAAATGCGACTTATACTCCAGTGCATATACTTCTTCCCTCTTCATTGTGAATTCTTCGGAGGGTCCGAAAAACACAGTATAATATTTATCACCCTATCTTGCCAATGCATATATATCTCTGAATATGCAAAACGTTGTGTCCAAAAACTGTTCTTTGGCATTTGCGACGGTGTCCTACAAGGACAGCTATTGGTGTCAAGAGGCCAGTTTGTGGTACTATCTTTATACTACCCCGCAATATGGCGTACTGTCAGCATATATGGTCTATAAAAATAACGATCATGACAATAAATGGGAATTATGAGGATTTTTTTTCACTGATGTTAGCAATTCTCCCAAATACAGTCCTGTGAAAGAACTTGGTGTCAACTTTCAAGTTTTTAAAAATTTACTCTCAATTGCCTAAAGTGTGGAAAACAGCTGACAGAACAAAACAACTGGCACATTAATGAATGAATTTGAATCCATAAACTGTGTTCCTCCTCAGTTTTTGGCCACCTTCTATCGGTCTGGTTTGGTCTGTTACTTATGGGGTTTGCTGTATGTACTTTAATGTTATAAATAAATACCTCTGTTGTCTGTTAATACAGCTTTTCAAGCAGGAACTGACGCAGGTGAAGGAAGGAATGAAGCACATCAATGACCTGGCGCACCAGTTGGCCATTTCCGACGTCCATTTGTCTATGGAAAACGCTCGCGCTCTGGAGCACCTCAACAACAGATGGAAATTGCTTCAGGTACTGATTTTTAGTAGACTGTCTACAAGATTCTCACAGTTTGGGTTGAGTGGTTATTACGTCGGCTCACAGTGGGGTTCCTGGGTTCAAATCCAGGTCGGTCTACCCGTGTAGAGTTTGCATATTCTCCCCGGGCCTGTTTGGGTTTTCTCCGGGAAATCCGGTTTCCTCCCACAATCCAAAGACATGTATGGTAGGGTGATTGGACACTGTTAATTGCCCCTAGGTATGAGTGCGAGCCCTAATGGTGTTTTGCCTCCTTGAGATGAGATGAGGTATATATTATTTGGGGAGTGGGGTGCTCTTGAATTTTTATCCCTTTGTGACTTGTGATTAGCCATTGATTTCCCGTTTTTTTCTGGTCCTTGCTTACTCTCTCATCTCAGTTTCTAAATGTCTCGTCAAACCATGTCAGTCTATATAAACGTTTAGTCTTTGTCAGTTTATTCAGTTCTACTCGGTCCCTATTCTGTTATGCCCTGCTTGTTTATATCCAGTGTTCTCCATGCCCTTTTTGTTTGGTTTCTTTGTTGTACTTTGACACATTCCCCTGTTTTTTTGTGGTTTGAAGTTTTTGAGCTTTTATTTTTTAGAACAAGTTTATGTTTATAAAAGTTCCTTTTCCCGTGTCTGCCTGTGCTTTCCAGCACTTGGGTCCAACTGTGCTCATCACATGCCACACTTAGCAATTATAAAAAAAACAGAATATTCTTCCAATTCTGATTTCTTCCTTGAGAACCATCTTTCGATTTCATTGATGCACTTGTTGCCAGGATCTCCCTTCTTTTGAATCATTTCTGCCACTAAGGTCTTGAAACCACTCCGAGTGAATCACTTCACCAACACAGCAAAACACAGCAGATTAAACTGGAAGGCTTGTTTTGTAATCCAGTGAAGCAGATAAAGTTGTTTCCTTCCACATTAGCCTTTGTCCCCTGTCTTGAACTCATTGGATTGTAAGGTCACACCATTGATAATTCAGAGGCTTTTCCCACAATACCTTGTGAGAATCATTCTAAATGCACACATCGTTTCTATAGAAACAAAAATTGCATATTGCAAATACAAAAAACCCATCAATAAATGTCAAACTAAATGTTTGTGGTCTTTTGGGCCTAACTATTAATCAGTTGGCTGATGTTGTAATTGCCCCTTTAAAATGAATCATTATTGTCATATATTGATTAAAAGCCAATGTGGTATAATATTCTCATTAAATTATAAATCCTGTTCAGTATTGTATTGGTGAACCACTAGATCACAGGTGTCAAACTCAAGAATCAGCTCGGCATATAATTTTCGTGTGGAAAATGAATGAAAACAATAGATTAAAATATCTTTAAAAAAATATTTCCTGCTTTCCTTTTAATAATAAAAATGTAAATACAATAAAATAAAACAACTAAGGGAAAAAATGACTTGGGTTAGCCCAAACAAGTACAAAGGGGCCATTTTCGGTTAACAATTCCTTTAAACGGTTAATACGCTGCTAATACACAATAAACATCGGGAAATCCATCCCGTACAACATCACAGTTTTAAAGTCTTCTCTCTGACATTGTTACTACTTTGAAACATGAATAAAACTCGACAGGTTTCTGTGTACTAAAATAATAATCATAATTAATATAACTACCTTTATAAATATACGGCATATCCTCGTAAGGGTTGCGGAGGTTGCTGGAGCCTATCTCAGCCGACACTAAGCGAAAGGCAGACTATACCTTAGACTGGTCGCCAGTCAGTCGTAAGGCACACTGAGAGAAACACACACAATACTACCACCACCTGTGGGAATCGAGCCCGCGCCTGCCTGCACTGAATTTAGGCGAGTGAACCTCCACACCATCAGATGGCCACTATATAAATATAACAAAATATATATACATATTTTTTAGAGCAGTAGCTCCAAAGCTCTAAGCTGCGGGACCGGTCCCTAATGTATTCATTAGTGGGCCATACGAAATGAAAAATGATATCCTATGTAATTATTATTGTCGGAAAATTGTTACATCGTGGAATTCCGTATTCCAAAACGAACCTGCATGTTTAAATATGTGAGGGTACAATAGAGCCAAATAAAAAGTCATAGATGATTAATCCATATTGCAGAAAAGCAATGAAAAATAGATTCAGGTTTTTAATGTTGTTGTTGTATTTTTTTATGTACTCAACTTTTTTTATGCAGTTTGATATTGTGTTTTCCACATTACTCTTTTATTATTTTCACTAAAAAAATTTAAAAACACTCTAAAAACTTTTTAGGGTGTTTTTAATCATTAAAATATCAGGAAAGGTCATGATAGACCTGGAAAACGGGTAAAGATTAAAATACTTTAAAAAAAAAAAACAGTCTATTTTGAAGCATTTTGAAAAGCTGAACAAGTTCTTGTCCCAATAAAAAAAAAATAGAAAATTTAGTCTGAAAAATGAATAGTAACAAATCCACTATCTGATTTAGCTTTTGCTATAAAACTTTGATGAATTGCTCATTCTTAACTGAAGTGAATAATAAAAATGAACCATTTTCCTAAATTGTTTCATCAACTATTCTGGGATCGTTTTCTATTTCCTATATCGATGCACATAAAAACTGGTGGAGTTCCTGACATTTGTCATTGATCTCGAGTGTTATAAAATTTGCAGAAGTCTCATGAGTCATTTCCGTTTTTGGATTTCTGTCTCGTGTGGAATAAATTTCTATCCATCTATTCTTTTTTAATGCCCCAGGTCCTCATTAGGGTTGTGGGGAAGCTTGACTGCCGACTTTTTCAGCCCTGAATCTCAAAACTGTGGGGCAAGCTGCTAATGCATTGCCTCTATTTTGACAAGTGTTTTATTTTTAAAAAAAGTATACTTTGTCACACATTGGCTGCCATTGACAATGACAGACACAGTAGAGTTGCTTTTAAAGAAAAACACAGTTTTATCACTGACCCCATTGTAACTTTGTCAAGTTAACACCACACAAAAATTAAAGAAGCAGTTCAACAGCCTTTCTCCAGTTAAATCAGTCTTTATCAGTCATTATCTCATTAATATAGTAATTGATATTTCCACCAGTCCATTTAAAAAAAAAATTAAAACAGTCTAAAACAGCAGATCTTCACCTAAGCAACCAAATTAAACATTTCTGAACGCAATAACCTTTGACAATTTCTCTATTATTTCACTTATACCCTGCAAATATGACTTAGATAGTCTAAAGAATTGTCAGGTCATCACAAAATTCTTTTTAATGACTTCTTTGACCTTCGACCTAGCCACTAAATAGAATCTGGTCTTCTGTTTCATATTACAGACATTATATTATTTTATTATTGTTATGTTTTCTTTGGGATTTTGGTGCAAATCCCTTGTGTGTGCTTTCTAGGTAATGTTTGATCCCTCTAGGCTCTCCTTACTTTTGTGACCAGTCGAGTTTAATTGATAATTATCCCTTGTGTGTCTATTAATATGTTGCGTCCTGGTATGTCTGGTTGTTGGAGTATTTCTTGCGTTTGGTCATGTCGTCTCCCTGTCAGTGTGTGAGTGTACGTTCTATCCCCATTAGGTTTGTTTCTTTATTGGTTTTTACCAAGTCCATGCAGTTTCTAAGGCTTTTCTGCTAGTTCTTACTAAAACCCTCAATTTTGTGCACCAGCATCCCTGTTTCCATCTACTTCCTGCATATCTGAGTGCAAATTATGCCGCACACCCCAGGGTCATTTATGGCAGATATAATCCCTTCATTTGATTGAGTTTTCTTTAACACGAGTATTGGAGTAGACCTGCCAACTGGTTTAATAATTGTTTGTTCATGTCCAGCCAATGTGGCCAAACTGGTTTTACAATTGTTTGTTAGGACAGTGGAATGTAGGACAAGCCAACTAGCTGGCCTTGCAATTGTTTGTTCGTACTACGAATTGTAAGATAGCTAACTAGCTGGCCTTGCAATTGTTTCCTTGTATTGTGGAATATGGCCAACTCACTTTGGAACTGTTTGTTCGAAAGGCGCAATATAAGATAGGCTGCGGCAGTTTGTGTGTGCTATAAAAATATCGTGTTTGCATACAACTTAAACCTGCTAATGTGTAACCATATTAGCCCAAAGTTTTGTTTACATAAGCTCTGTCCTACATCACTGTCTTAGAAATTTTACCATGTGGTCTATATAAAGACTGAGCTAGTGCTCATTCAGATAGAATTGCGAGGAAGACAGGCTGTGAGAGGTTCACAGCTGTCGGAGCATTCTCCAACCATCCTGCAGTCCGGTAATAAACCTATTTCCTATTTAAATTGATCTCACTCGTTCTTAACCTGGTCCTGAAGTTGTATTTTCAGACCTATCAACGAGGACCCCTTATAGAGAACGCAATCATCAAATTATAAAATCATCAAAGAAATTAGCAAATGTATTTGCTTTTGAAAGACTAATGCAATTAAAAAAAATCTAATTGACAATGCCCCCATGCATATGTAACTGATGAAGTGACTTTCAAATGCTTCAGTTGGTAATTAATTCATTTTCAATTCATTATGGCAGTCCATAACTACTATGTATTTGATGTATGATTCATTTGCTTTAGGTGAAAGGGAACTGATTATTTTAAATGTGTAACGTTGGCCATTAAATCAAAAATAAGATTGACAAAAAAATGCATTATGTACAGTGCATAAGAATTGATATCATATTGTCATGAAGGAATGATTTGCACCCCGAATAATGAGTAAATGTTATTGCAAGTCTGCCACTTTATACACAGTTTAAACCTTTGAATCAGTGAATGTTTCACTTTTCAATAGTGCAAATTCTCTCTTTCTCCCAGAACTATTTCCATCTTCATTAAAACTGCTCGCATTAAACCCCAATCAAATTCCTCCAGCGTGTTGATTCTGGCCGCTGCACTATCAGCGAGAACGGCTGTCCAAATTTGATTTGCTAATATTTGTCGATCGTGGCTAATGTAGGCATTTGTCTTCCTTATGGCGGCTCCAATTGCCTGAGTACGGCAGATCGCAGCAATTAGTTACATCACAGCCCGGATGGTGGCAGTTTCTTTTCAAGGGCATGTAACTTTTCGAGTGTGTTAGTCATTACCTCTGCCTAAATACTTCAAGGCCCGATTCTGCTCTCAATTTGACACGATTGGGTTTACCTGCCCATGTTTGCGGATGTGTTGCTACACCCGCTGACAGGAGAGTAATGCATTTACCTTAGCCAATATATTTCATCTGTGCAAAGGACACACTGACTCCCATGTCAGTAGAACTGCAGGCGAAGGGCGACAGCAAACTTAATATTGTCACCCCGCCACAGGTTCGTCTACGCGGTTGTCGCAATGCTTTTCATCTACCTTTACTTTTTATTGTCTTCCATTACTTTGTATGTCGTCGTGGCTCCATGGGAATCGGTGATCTCGTTCAGGGGCGAGTTAGGATTCTGTTGTCGTGCTCTCTCACTTGAAGCTCTTCAAAGGCTGTTCACAGTCCTTCAGGAGCAGAACCCTTTGCCAAAACCCTCATATATTTCTCACGCTTTGCTATTAGAGGAGACACAGGTGTTCTGCGTGTTTGGACTGTCATTGTGGGGATTTGTGACGAGCAGAATTATTCTCTTTGATTTCAACCTGCTGTGTTGTTTGTGTGGGTTTTTAGAGTTCCATTGAGGAGAGGTTAAAGCAGCTTCAAGATGCACACCGAGATTTTGGTCCTGGATCGCAACACTTCTTGTCAAGTAAGTAAAAGAATGCAAATAGAAGATGTTGGACTTTGTGAGTTTGCTTGGTTGAAAGAAATAGAAATAGAAATTAAATATAGTTGAAATGATCTTTAACTCTTTGGCTACAATTATCTGCTTTTCCATTTCCCCTAGCGTGTGTTTTTTTTTTTAATTAACCAATGACTGATGTTGAAATACGTATAAGTGTAGTAATTAGGCAATTCATCTATAACATACCTTTGATTACTGTAGCTCACCAAGACAACTGCAGCCTTTCACATCAACATAAACGCTACTTGTTAAACGTTGATATAAATTATTCATCCATTTTCTGTATTGCTTATCCTCACAAGGGTACCAGGGTCTCACAGCCATCTAGGGTACCAGACGGGGAACACCGTACACTGGTGGACAGCCAATCGCTGGGCTCAATATAAATGACCTTATGATATTTTCATATGATTTTAGCATTATATTCTGTATTGGAAGCTTGCTCTGTTCAATCATGATACTCGTCTGAAAATCTGGCGAGGCTAAACTAGAGTCAAATCATATTCACTGTTGCCACAAGATGGCACTTCCAAATCCTTTCATTTATTTATTTTCGAAAGTGCTTATCCTGGTCAGGTTCGAATGTTCTTTCAAGCGAAAGGTGTACTACACTCTAGTCTAAACTGTTCAACAGCCAATTGGAGGGCACACACAGAGATAGACAGTCACAAATCAATACAACTAAAAACAGAACTTTCAAAACAAACCATTACAATTCCACTCTAATTACTAGATTAATTGAAAATGCTTTTCTACTAGTAAATTCCATTTTCACACTTGGATAAGTTGCAAATAGAAAAAAATTGGCTTTCAACTGCAGTTCAGCACCAGATTGACAATATTCTTGGCAATTTCTCCACTAACTACACTACTCTTTCCTAGAGAAGGCGTTCTAGGGAATGAGAGAATGATTACTGACATTTGTAAAATTTCAACTGGAAGAACTTTTACTAACATTATCAGATGCACGACCTCATTTGTTGGGCTCTAGTTTTGCGTGACTATGCTGTAAACCACCTTTACGCTGGTGCTTATTTTAGTCGGAGCTAGAGCTCGCAGGCTTAGTCGGTCTGTCTTCCTGTCGCGAGAAGGCTCCCTGGCTGTGCTCATCACACCGTTCGTTGCCCTCACATGAGCGAACCTGGTTGAATTTATTTTCTATGGCTGCTGCACAAACAACAATGAAAAAAAAACACCCAGTTTCTTTGCCCGGTTTAGACTGAGGTGACTTGTTTTGGCGTGACTGAACAGTAGTCCCTTAAGGCCATCACGCTGGCTCACAGATGGCTTCACTGTGGTGTGAATAGCAGTGATATTCAGATCCCTCCAACGTGCATAGATTTTTGCTTTGTGGGGCTTCGTTATGGTGCCAATAAGCCATGCATGAGTCAGAAAAAAAATGGGAATTTGCTTTGGTTTTAAACGAGGTAGGGATGTTGTTGGGTACCGTATTTTCACGACTATAAGGTGCACTTAAAAGTCGTAAATTTTCTCCAAAATAGGCAGTGCGCCTTATAATCCAGTGCACCTTATATATGGAAAAAAAACAGAAAACCAGAAAACCAAAAACCACCACTGTCGGATATTAAAAAAACACAAACGCCTGAACTGAAAAAAACTGTTAAATATGCAGATGCCATCTTAGTTTACAAAATCTTCCATCATATAGCTCCTCCCCCACTGCAAGATTTTATACAAAAAAATCCAAAACATCAACAATGGCTGGCTCTAGAGGTGACTGTAAAGTAGTGAGCGCTTCATACCTGGAAGTCAATAGCAATTACCGTATTTTCACCACTATAAGGCGCACTTGAAAGTCTTAAATTTTCTCCAAAATAGGCAGTGCGCCTTATAATACAGTGCGCCTTATATATGGAAAAATGTCATTCATTGAGGGTGCGCCTTATAATGCGGTGCGCCTTATAGTCGTGAAAATACGGTATTTTGACTGGTAAAATTGGACACTAGGCTATTGCCGTCAATGGCAGTGAAACATGATCATTCATTTACAGCCATTCCACTAGTAAAGTTTAAGAATATTAAGGAAAACAAAGATTACAAATGAAAGAATTTAGGTTTGCTGTCACAACATTGAAAACTCGTATATAGTACACCTCTTAGATTAGTATTACTACTTATATTTTACTTATACTTATTTAATACAGATATATTAAAAGTGGAATTGCATCACATATTATTATTTTTTACACAATAATAATTACAAAAATAAGTACCAGAAATGTAACAATTGTTAAAATTGTTTAAAAAATTCTATTAAAATCATTGTGTTACATTAAATTGGAGATCT
Organism: Stigmatopora nigra; assembly: GCF_051989575.1. Classification (NCBI taxonomy): domain Eukaryota; kingdom Metazoa; phylum Chordata; class Actinopteri; order Syngnathiformes; family Syngnathidae; genus Stigmatopora; species Stigmatopora nigra. The sequence goes on from NC_135521.1 coordinate 3,525,005, forward strand.
ATCCCCATTAATGGCAGATACTGAGTTAATACACTTCCATTTTCAAGAATAGTGATGTTATAAATGCTGGCTGGACTTGACTGTGTCAAGAATTGCTTGAAGCTACACAGCATCTGCGTGGGGCTTAGCTGCACATTCCAACTCAACTTTAGCTTTTAAAATGATAACACAACATTGATTTTTACTTACAGCATTCTACTTAATCCACAAGCTTTTTGGTACCACCGCAGGGCCCTTTAAGACGGATGCACATTTTGGCTGGCTGCCCTTATTCTCTACTCAGTTTGAGAGTTCACGCACACACAGCTGAGGTCTTCAATAGTTTGTCTTCTGTTTGGCTGCCAAGGTGATCTCAAGCGTAACGTTCACGGGCAAAAAGACACCCCAGCTCACATGGAATATTTTCTCCACATTTTAACGCTTGAATAATTTTTTTAAAAGTACATTTTGGCATTCTTAACCATCGATATCGGACTCATTTGCTTGCTTTTTGCCACAATAGACTGATGATGGCGGAATATCTAGTGCCGTTAAATTACAAGTCGAAGCATACCTTGATGTTGTATTCAAATTTCTATATGGATTAAGTGTCTTTCGCTTGAGACCAGACTAGTAATCCACAATGTGACGATATATATTGGCAGTTATACATAAAGTGACCTATATCTATCTCTAATGCTTGAATTTTGTTCAGTAAGAAAATACATTTATAACATCTAATGTTGTTGTTATGATTTCAAATGGCCTGTAGCATAATAGAGGATTTTCGCCATATTGTTCACATCTATAGATGAAGCCAGGTCATCCCTTTCTGTCGTTATTTGCAAAACATCTTCAAACAACTCGAAATCTAAAACAATTGCAATGAAATTTCAATGTAGCCTTGCTTGGGAGATGACCTTACCTATGTAGCAAAAAGGTGAAGGGCTTCATAAATCTTTTTTTCACGTCCACAAACCATAAGTCGTCCAGCTATTTTAATTTCATATACACACCAGAGCTTGTACCCTCAGCTGGGATGGTTCCAGTACTCCCCATGACCCTAGTGAGGATAAAACAGTTCCGAAAATGAATGAATAATATAGAGGAAGGGGAAAAAAGCAAATCCAAATTTGTTGAGGGCTATGGGTGGTGCTGGAGCCTATACCAGCCAATGATGGGAACCAGGTGAGGGACGCCCTGAATTGGTGGCCAGCCAATCACAGTGCACAAATGTGTTATAATTCTCACTCATAACAAAACTATTCAATATAAAAGTCATGTAAAAGAGAAAAGGTTATGTTTACCGCATTTATTCCAGTATAAAGTGCAGCCATAATTTGTGACTAAAACTTGTATAGAACAGTGTATGGTGGGTTTTTTTTTTGCGATATATACCTCAGTTATTATTTCGTTATTTGAATTGTAACGGCTGGGATTGAGTAACCTTGTTTTACTGCCAATGAAAGTGACAGACTTTCAATCCAGTTTTACAATTGCTGACATCCCTTCCTAGTCAAAATAAGTTGGATTTCTGTCACTGTCGATGGCAACTGTTACAGTTATCAGAGTCGTAACAGCAACCAATGAGTCAATACTTTAAAAATAGATAAATACAGATCAAAAACTATGTTTTACCCGATTCTGGACCTCTGAAAAATACCTTGTTTGAGGTTGATTTCATACTGTTGGATTTGGGACATCTCAATACTAAACATGACTTTGAGTAAATGAATAATTCCCTAATTTTCCGCAGGTTAGATTACTGCAACTTCTCTGCTATTAGTAAAAAAAAAATCACTCTTTTGCCGCCAGCTAGTTCCGGCAGCAGCAAGGCTCCTCACTAAATCAAGTAGACGGCATAACGTTGCTCCAATTTTAGCATTACTTCATTGCCTTCCAGTCTGTTTTCGAATTGATTTCCTGATTTTACAGATTACTTTTAAAGCAAGTGGGCTTGGCTGTGAGGTACCTTGAAATTTTTACTACATATGTGTCAGTTCTAATGTTACAGCGCACCGATGCACTTTCAAATGATTTATCGGACAAATGGTAACATGGCACAAGGCAGACACATCCATTAAATAACTGCAATTGCTCCAACTGGCGCCCAATCCCTAAATGCAGAGGTTGACAACCAACTTTATGCTCTCATTCACTGATGTGACCGCCACTCACTAGGTTAAGTTTTAGTGTTAGTCGATGAAAACTCCAAAAAATTTAAATCTTTCCAGATCTTATCTATTTTTGGTCTAGAAAAATATTTTAAAACATTTTCCAGTATTTGAAGGACAACATTTTTAGTAAAAAAAAAAAACATTTTTATGATGCTGGCTCTTTTTTGCGCCATATTTCAACCCCTGTTTTGCAAGTTGAAGCGTGAATTTTGATCTTTCTATGAAAATTTTAGATTCAGATGGTTAATATAAATAAATAAAAAACGCAATGTACTGCAGCCGTGGTGAAGGTTGACAGTATAAGCATGAATGGTGGCCAAAAAATGGTATTGCAGCTGGTGAAAATGTTAAACAATCTTATAACAACAGCGAATGGTCGTCTGTCTAGCAACCTTTGCGAGGATTTTCGGAAGAGATGAATGAGTTAAAAATGAATCATATCAACATGAACAGCGTCTCTCACAAGACATGTTTAAGTTGTTATCTTTACGTCATAAAAAAAGTGTCACCAATGATTTTTTTTTATTGTTACAAAAACAACACTGTAGCGAACTCAAAATCTGGATTTTATATAAAATGGGCACTATTCTGTCGTCTTCTGGCACAATTGCAGCAGTAAAATTTATTCCAAGATTGAAATTCACAATCCCCTATTTAACGACTTGCTGCCATTGATGAGACTGGAATTCACATCTATTTTAACTGGGATTAGTGCCCTCCCAATGAAAATGGATTGACGTCATAGCTGTGTCTGATAAATTTAATACAACGTTCTACCCATGCAATACTAGGAAGGTTAGTGCCATGTTTTCTTCTTTTCAGTGTTATAAATAGCAATTTCACAAAGGTACTATGTGGTCAATGTGAGAACAGCTCTTTTTTAAAGCAACTTTAGCTCCAGTCTCCTCATTAGCCTATCAATACAGCATAACAGTCAACATAGAGGTCATGACAGCAAAGCTGAAATAACACAAGCAGCTCACGAATTCATGCCTCTGAATGCGAAACATGTTTTATTCTTCTCTTCTTTCAATTTGGCCGTGCCAAACAAACACAACACTATCTTTTTGTCCTTTGTCTGACCACGCCAGGGCCGCCCACTTAATAAGGTCTGAAAGAAAAACACAATGTCGCAGAGGCCAGCGTGTGCCATGGCTTTTCACGCATGGGAAGGTTCTCCCACTGACTGTATTCCCCGTGTGTGTGTGTGTGTGTTTTAGGTTCAGTGCAGATACCATGGGAGCGTGCCATCTCCCCTAACAAAGTGCCATATTACATCAAGTAAGTGCAAAGTCACGGTCACACTTTACAGTTGTTGTTTTTTATTTCTGGCAAGATGATGATGAATAAAAGGGGGCGTGTTGTTGTTGTTATTGTTGTTGTTTCCCAATAATTGTAAAGTCACAGATCGCTGTCAAGCCCACTGGTCTTTGAAACCAATTGCATTTCCTCTCCACTGTTCCAGAATGACCTTGTAGATCAAGCATGTCGACTTCATTTTTATTGCAGGCCATGTCATAGTTACAGTACCAACTAGGCTGCCATAATTAATTGGCAGTTTTTCTGATAGTGGATTGAACGTTTATAGGCAAATCTGTCCAAATCCTCTTTTTCAGCCTTTTAATAGCAAAAATGTTGTTATTTATTCAGATTTAAAAATTAATTCATTCTTAATGCCACTTATTTACAAGGGTTCACGGGGGTTGCTGGAGCCTATCACAGCCAACTGTGGAGAATAGACCCCTGAAATTGTCCACTTGGTGAAGATGTACTAGTAGTAATAGTAATCTTAGTGGTTAAGAGTTGTATTATTCAGTCATCTCATCTCTCTCATCTAATTTTCTGAAATGCTTTATCCTCGTACGGGGTGCTGGAGCCTATCCCAGCTGACTTATGGGCATTGAATCCGTGGCCAGCCGAGAAAGACAACCATTCATGCTCACACTCATCTTCAGCCTACCATGCATGTCTTTGGAATGTGGGAAGAAACATATAGTGCACAGAAAATTGTCTTTTAGTTGCATTACTAATGCATAAATTCCAGTACTTTCCCCAGATGGCATTGCAATTTGATGCAATAAAAGAATGGAAATCAATTACCATGAATATATAATTTGTGAGTTGGCTGCACGGTTTTTACTGCTTCATCACAAGAGATATGTCTTCCGTTTTTCTCTAATAAATGCCAGCATGTTTATTCTTGTAAAAACAAAATCAAAGTTGATGTTGAAGTTGCCATTAAACAAGCAGAATCGATAAATAGTTAGGAGAAAAATAAACGTTGGTGTTTGTCTGTGCATTCAAGTGTTTATCCAGTTTTTTTTTTCAGAACACAAGCAGCATTTAGAGTGTTTCTACTTCATTTGTGTGTATCATACACAACCTCCTCATTTGTTCAATGTTAGTTATTCTCCCTGTGTATTTATTTATATATTTATATTTATCATTTACACCAAAGGAATCCGGATCTTTTTCTTATTTTTTTTTTTTAAGATGACCTATGGCTCCCTGGGCCTAGAAAAGAAACACAGCCGAGCTGTCTTCCGTTTTAATACCCTTCAATGTGGAATAAATTGCCTGGAGAGTACCAAGACCAGAAAAGAACAACAACAAACTCATATTGTTTCAGACTTTTAATTCCCCTGCTCACTTTAATTGCCTTTGTCACGTAGGGTAGTTGAACTTTTTTAATGGGAAACATTTAGTCTTTTTTGTCTTTGCTATTTAAATGTACTGTATAAATGTTTAAAATGTGCGTTTCTTCTGCTTTTTTTTGCAGCCATCAGGCACAGACCACATGCTGGGACCACCCAAAGATGACTGAACTGTACCAAGCACTTGGTAAGTTGCGTGCTGCAGTAAGATGTTTAGTTTTCGTATTGAGTTATTTATTATAAATCTGAATCCAGCTCTGTTTAATTTGCTGACTTGTATTTATATTTAATACCAACAATTACTCTGTAGCTTCTTAAACTAACTCCTTAATTTGAATGGAGGTGGCCTGGTGAAATGAGTGGTTAGCGTGTTGGCTTCACAGCTCTGGGTTCCTGGGTTCAAGTCCAGATTGGTCCACCTATGTGGAGTTTGCGTGTTCTCCCTGGGCCTGTGTGGGTTTTCTCCGTGTACTCCGGTTTCCTCCCACTTTCAAAAGGGGAAGGGTCTTTGTTTCCAGTAGTTGATGTTATTTTCTTTCTCAGTGTCTTCTAATTTGCGATATATCAGCTCAGTCACATGACCATCGGAGCCTCAGTTTGCACCATATCATCTACACGCTTTGAGAGTGCAAACGATCACACATTTCATTAGGAAGTCTCGTTTTTGTAAAGAAAAACAAAATCCGTAGGGAATGGCTCTCGGGTGTGCTGATTGCCTTTTGCTTAACCTTTAATTAACTGGAATTAAAAGATGTCATGCATCATGGTCGTTAACCTTATTTGACAAAATTAAGAAAAAGCCAGAGAGAAGGGCAAGGAGAGTTAACGACTTGTGGCATGTTGCAATGGTATGATAATAAGGCTCCGTTTCTGTTTCCCCGTCAGCGGATTTGAACAACATCAAATTCTCAGCGTACAGAACGGCTATGAAGCTACGTCGAGTTCAGAAGGCTCTGAGACGTAAGTTGTCACTTCTTTTTATCACTTCTTTGAGGCATATTTCAAAACCATAGACAGTGAGAGATGTCCAATCCATTTGCAGCGAGTACCGTATTTTCCACACTGTAAAGCGCACCACATTATAAGGCGCACCTTCAATGAATGACATATTTTTAAACGTTTTTCAATATATAAGGCGCACCACATTTTAAGGCGTTACAGTAAAGGTTTGGGTTGCGTTATTATGCATCCATTAGACAGTGCTGCGTTAAAGGGAATGTCAACAAAACATTCAGAGAGGTCGGCCAAACTTCATTAATAGATTACAAATCAGCTTTCTGAAAACTCACGTAGTTTGCAGTCTAGCTTAGAATGCTATGTTGACGCCAACATCTAGCAGCTGGAGTTCTTTTGTAACTTCACCCAGAATGATGGCGAGCACTGAATTAGAGTGCTCGCCGTCATTTTGAGTATACTGCATGTACTTCTATGGGGGAAATGGAGTCGGGGGCTGCTGACCATTGTTGCTGCTCATTTTTTTATCCATATATCAGACGTACCGGATTATAAGGCGCACGGTCAGCTTTTGAAAAAAATTAAAGGCTTTTAGATGCGCCTTATAGTGCGGAAAATATAGTACTTGTTCCATTAGATCGCTCATCTCTCGCTGTGAATGGCAGCAAAACGTCGAAGGTCTTAAGAAATGGGAACTATACTAAAAAGGGCTTCACTAATGTAATTTTACATGTAGAAAAAACGAATTTGGAACTCATATCTGGCTGGATTTGACAATTTCATAGTTATTCCATCCAACACAAATCATCAGGGAACACCTACTTTATATCAGTAATTCTGATTCACTAGAATTTATGATCCATTCTTCCTTTCGGGTTCCACATTCGTTAACACATGTTGATAGAATAACAGAACAGACACATGGTAACAAAAGAATAACATAACTATGGATAGCATGCTAGCAGACTGTAGAAATCTGCAAATCATTCGGGTAGTGACATTAAATGTTGTTAGGTTATTTTTCAGTGGGTGGGACCAGGTCAGATGAGAAAAGAAGACTTACTAGGATCTAATTTCTTTATTAAGCCTATTCAGTCACTTTTATGGATGGATTTTGGTCCAAAATATGGCCTGCTATCATGTTAAACTCACTTACTGTCGTATTTCATAGTACCTTTATGCAATTTCCCTTGGCACACTTACTGCGAATCACTGAGGTAAGTATATTGTTATCCTGCAATATCACTAATGGTCTATGACAACCTCTCCTATAGAATGAGATATACTGTCATCAGGCCTGAGAGTTTTTCATTCGGAATCATTGCTCTACTTTGTTTCTCAGAGAGTTTGAACTTCATTAGGTTTACACTTAGTACGCTATCTCATTAACTGAAGATATTTTCTGACAACTTGGCATATCATCTGTACACAAATTCAGATAAATAACATGTAAAACTATTGTTTTAAAAAAAATCTCCAGGTTAAATGAAGATTTTTCATGTTTTTGTACACGTATTACTAGAGTTTTGTGATCTTTTTTCACATATTCAACCATGCATGTTTACATTCATAAACAGTAGTTATTCCTCCTAGTCCAAGTGCTTTTTTTTTCTTGCTTGTTGCTACAAAAACTAACATTTATCTCCATATTTCTCAATTTTCAAGAAAGTGTTAAGCCTATCTATTTTCCTACACCAAGCCTTTTTTTTGTACTGGACTCAAGAAATTGTATACATTGCTTTCAAAATTTAATAAGTGACTTTTTCAAGAGCAAAAATCGGAATGTTTTTTACAAAACATAGATTAGTACAACATTGGTGCAGTGGCTTCACAACATAAGTGTTTGAACAATTTTTAGGTCAGATGTATTAACTATTAGAATAAATAAGTACTATAACTGATAATACTAATTCACTAGTCATTTCCTAATCCATGAGTTGTTGATTAGTCAATTATTTGTAGCAGGCCTAATTGGCAGACATAGCAAATTAAACAATTTGGTTCCCAACACAATTTATCTTGAAACCCCTGCTTTAAACAAATGAACAATTCTTGAAAAGTTCCTAAAAATGCACTTAGTTTGGATGTACTTTTTTTCCTGCTACATGTAGACAAGACCTTATTATGCAATAAAAGTCAGAGCCATTGAATTCACGAGTTCCTTAGTAATTAGATCCACTAATTGATCTATTTGACTCAGAGAGGAGACAGTAATCATTTTCTGCTGCGCGGCTAAGCCTTGAATATGTTCTGCTTCAGGGTCAAAGCCCTCGTTACACGGCTAAAACATCTCTCACAACCAAGCTGTTTCTCGAGAGAAGAAATATCTCAATATGAAGGGGTTATCGGCTCGCGATAGGATCGGCAATTCTGGCGATGATGTATTCAAAATACTGCTGCGTCATTACTTTTGCGGAGCCCAGACGGATTAATCACACTTGTGCTTTGAAATCAGGTAGCAAAGTTACACTATAATTTTGGTGGCTGTTGGTCTGCATGATTTATGTATACTGAAACTAATGGGCATGGAGAAATATATCACGCCCATTGTACATTTAATGAGTTCACTATTTAGGAAAGTACTACACTTTTGAATGCTCATGTGCTCATATTTCAGTCTAATTGTCTTTATTGATATTCAATGCATTTTGGTTGGGAGGATTGGATTTCTATGTTTCTTTGCCATTGGCAGGCAAACACTTGCATAAAAAATATTTTTATTCATTCATATATTCATTTATATTCTGTACTGCTTATCGCTTATCCTCACAAGGGTCGCAGGGGGTGCTGGAACCTATCTCATCTGCCCTCAGGCACCAGGCCGGGACACCCTGACTTGGTGTCCAGCCAATCACAGGCCACTATAAGACAAACAACCATTCACGCTCACATTCATAACTAGGGGCAATTTGGAGTGTTCAACCAGCCTCGTATGCATGTTTTTGGGATGTGGGGGGGGACACCAGAGTACCCTATGGTAAGGGGTTAGTGGGAACTACCAATGTTACTACTGACCATTAAGTGCATGTCTCAAAGTGGAAAGCATAAACCTTATTTTATAATACAAAAGATGGTCTACATTTACTGGTGATTCGCTGGGAATCCATACAGTGGTAATACACAGAAAGATGGACGTTTAATAGCAGAATTACCTCTTGATGTGTGGTTTTCCTTTGGTTCACAGCTTGACCTGTATTAACCTTCAGCCTGCTTGTACTCTAAACGAAATGAAGTTTTTTCCTGCCTTCAAGACACACGAAAACTTCTCCAAAGCGTCTCTCATAGACTCGCCCTCTTGTCCGCTCTCTTATCTCCTCATTCCTTCTTCCGTCTTTGACTCCACATCATTAAAGCTTTTAATTGAGCGCAGTCACTCCGTCTGCACACTTGGCAAATAACGCCGCATAAAGAGCCTCCCATACACATTTTTAGGTGATTGTATCCTTATTTCCAAGCCGACTATCGATCGGACCAATTATACCTTCAGTCAACCCGCACCCTTTTAGCGCCACTCAATGGGAAAATTACTTTAGGAGTAGGAAGCTCACATTTGGGTCACAGCTTCCAAAGCATCCAGTTAAGTGGATGGGGGGAAAAAAAGCTGAATCAGACGTATTCTCATTTAACGAAGCTGGATGATGGAACTTGGTTGACAATTAATATTGAACGTAAATACTTTATAAACGTACCGAATAAGCGCTAAAAGATGCACATACGTACCCCCATATGTTATTTTTTAAATACAGGTAGTCCTTAGGTTACAATGTCCTGGACGTGCTAGGTTTGGACTTTTGTATATACAGGGTGACCCAAAAAGATGCGTACCCATATTATATTTGATAAAAAAAATCCATTTTTTAACCAATGTCTTTTCTGTTGCAGGACGTGAAAGGTGAACCTATGGATGATTGTTTTCAGCTACAGTTGCCCCAAAAAATGTCTTGGACAAATCAGCGATCATCCATAGGTTCACCTTTCACGTCCTGCAACAGAAAAGACATTCATTAAAAAATTGATTTTTTTTATCATATAAAATATGGGTACACATCTTTTTGGGTCACCCTGTACTTTCTGCTTGGCTAGTACATAGTGCTTGTTTGTGTTTATAGTCTGCCTGGGAGGATGCTTTACTTTACTTTTGCTTTCCTTTCAGTCAAAAGAATAGCAATCACTATGAAAGCAAAGTTAATCATAAAATGGATGTTTGGTATGAAGATATGCTGCATTCAGAACACTTGTCGCCAAATGCAGTTTTGTGTTCTTATGTTGCTGACAGTCAAAGTCAAACAACTCACGTCACCTAATGGGTTGTGTTGCATGTACGCTGCGCTTCATGTTGTAATGTTGATGTTTTGAGGGCTCTGTTTTCTGGGTTTTCCCTAAATGCACCACACAAATTTCTGACTGTCATTAGAGAGGGTGAGGCAGACAATATGGCTGTTTCGGGTTTTGTTTTCAAGAGCCCTTTTAACTCTAATAGTGAAATCAGATTTTGGGAAAAAAATTGGGTTGCATCTCTAGCGTGGAACGGAACCCAATTTTAACTCCCTCTATTGCAGTAAACAATTAGAGCAAACAGAACAGTTCTTCTTTTTTTTGTGGTGAACTATTTTCTTGAAACCACGCACATTTTCAAAGTGTGGTATTGAATTCACATCTTTGAACCAACAATGAGAGTCACAGCAAACATCATATAAAATATTCCATTTGCCACAAAGTATGTATTGCGTAGGTTGCTGGCGGCTCAGGTAACGTTGCCTTGGCTGCAGTTGCCTTGCCACTGAGCATCTCTACTCTTGGCTCCAATAGAATAAAAAAATGCATACTGCCTTGAAATATGTTGTACATCTTTGCTAGGACAATGTTCTCAAGTGCCATCATTTGAATGAATAAAACAACTAGTAATGAAAAGCAGTACATAGGAATTTTTCGAAGAATACCCATGGTTCATTCATTTTGGTGATAATTTGTTAATGAAATGTGAAAACTTCCTGAGATTAGAGATTGTCAGATATTTTTTTTTCCACTTTGCACTATGATTTCTTAAAGTAGTCGGATTAATACGTCATTAGAATAAATAGTGGCCTTACCAACATTAATTTGCTGCCACAATCTCACTTCACATAGATTGGACGTCTACTAGTAATAATAAACTCGTTTAAATGTGATTTCAGGGATGTATTAGTACAGATATCAGTGCAACAACTACTAATGACTGTGATTTTGATGTGTTTTGTTAGTTGATTTAGTCGCGCTGAGTAACCTGGCTGAGGTTTTTCGAGAGCAGGAGCTCCAACAAGCCGAGCACATTTTGGACGTAGTGGACGTCATCCACGGCCTGACGGCGCTCTACGAGAAGCTGGAAGAGGAGCGGACTGTCCTGGTCAACATTCCACTTTGCGTGGACATGTGTCTCAACTGGCTACTCAATGTCTACGACAGGTGGGTCAAAAAGACACTTATAAATAGGGTTCAATCAATCTTTGAAGTCTGGGCAGTGTGGCACATTCGCTCAATAATGTGGAATTTATACTTGAATGATTTGCTTTGCAATTATGGCCGATTTACAATGAGGTTATTTGGTGCTCCATAAAATTCCTTATTCACTCATAGCAAACACAGTTGTTACTTTTTATGTACATCAACTATGCTTTTGATTGACCTCTTTTGAAAAAAATGCCAGCATAATTCATTCATTCATTCATTTTCTGAACCGCTTACCCTCACAGGGGTCTTGGCGATGCCGGAACCAATCCCAACTGGCTACTGGGAGCTGGTAGGGGACGCCCTCAATTATTCACGCTCACACTCATACCTAGGGGCAATTTACAGTGCCCAATCAGCCTACCATGCATGTCTTTGGAATGTGGGAGGAAACTGGAGTACCCGGAGGAAACCCACACAGGCCCAGGGAGAAAATGCCAACTCCACATAGGTAGACCGACCTGGATTTGAACCCAGGTCCCCCACTGTGCGGCCGGCGCGCTAACCAGTCAGCCGTTGGGCCCTTTTACACACCTATGGGAAAAAATGGAGACAGTTACTAATCATCACGCCTTATGCCTATGATTTTTGTTCCATTGAATCCGCAAAACCTGAGCCGCAAAGTAGCAAAGGATCACTATATTGGCTCATGCATTGATGAAAATTTTATCAACACATAAGTGTCGGTCAAGCTCTGTGGCTGACCTGGAAAAAAAGGTTGAGCTTAAGAAGTTGACTCCTTGAAATATAGACAAGCATCTTGACTGGGTCAGCAGTTAGTAGCATTAAGTATAACTCACAGAAAGGAGCAGTAACAACATGTCACTGTAAATGGAGCAAATAATATAATACTAAAAAAATGTATGCAAATAATCTTAAATCAGAAGATATTTTTACCTGATTCCGATCCTAGTAAAATGACTTGATACAGAACAATCATGTAATTGGGTGGGGGACAACCCTAGTATAAATATGACCGCTTTTTCCTAAGACATTAAAAATACATACTCCCACCACCAGTATAATAAATAAAAAATAACTGTGCTCCAGAATATTGGCTGTCTCGGTTGCTTTATGCACATGACAACTTTAGCTCCAAAAGTGGAAGAGATCAATCTGGCCTTTCGAGACATATCCTCTTTCACGGAGACTTTCAATCTAATTTTTTTCGCGCCCTGATTGTCTTCTTCTTGCCGTCTCCTAAGATAAAGAAAGACATGCAGGAATTGGAGAAATCCTAAGAGTCTTGTAAATTTGCTGGGTCGCTCTGAAACACTTGCTGCTAATGAGACAATAAGAGACTTCACACATTGCATATATTTTTATGATTTCTTTTAGTTTTCAAATGAATTATATTAGTTTTTGGGTGCTTGAATCATGTTCAACTCCTTCAGAGCCATTGACAGCGATGGATATCCAAATAATTTGAACTGGGAGATATTTTGTCAAACCAAACTGGGAAGTGAGAACTATAAACAGCATTATTATGTTTTGCTATTGATTCCTGATTTTTATTTTTATTGAAACTTTTTGTTGCCTACTGTAGTTGACTGGCAACTAATTCCAGGTGTACTTTGTTGACTAGAATTGCCCTCGTGAGGATAAGTGACTCAGAAAATAAATGAGTGAATGTTTGTTTTTAATAGAAAAATAACGAGGAGTTTGTGATGTGCAAAGTAAAATAGTTCAGAAAATTGTCATTCATTTTAGCCTAATCATTTAAGCAATATCATTATATATTGTAATAGTGTTGATAAAGCGCTATAGTACAAGTCCTTGTTATGTTTTGTTGGGGTTTTGGGTGGATGGGTGTGTTTTCCTTGTGTGTCCTGTCCATGCGATTATGTGCATTTCACCTGCTGTATGACCCAGGTTTTTGTGATTGTCATCAGCCTCTGTCTGTGTATTTAAACCCTGTGTTTTTGTACGTCCTTGTGAAAGTATTGTTTCCTGGTGAGTGATGTTTGCCTGTTCGTCGGTGTGGGTCTCCCCTTTTAAGTTGGTATTTTTGTCATTTTTTTCATTTGGATGCCAAACTGCCATCCAAAAAGGGATTCATCAAATTGATCAAGGTCTACTTTTGGCAATGTGTGTAGGTTTGTTGGTGTGCTTGTGTTTAAAGTGTCCTTTTGTGCATCAACGGGGTTCCATGCAAGAGAGTTCTTGCATGAAAGCGGATGACAACCGCTTGCCTACTCATGTATCTGGATCAACTCCAACTTCCTCTCGGATAATGTGCGTGCACCGTTAATGCTGCCCGTTAACTTTTCATGTGACATTAATCATCTCCCTTGTGAAAGGCGACCTCACTTTTTAGCGACTCGCATTTTTAAGGAAAACCCAACTCAGGAAACCTAATTTTATGAGATACTTTAGATCTCCTCCGTTTGCCCTTTCTCATGTTAACATGACAAGCTTCCATCTCCCCTGAAATAGTTGCTCATTACTCTCTGAGTCGTTTCTGGGCCGCGCTAGTGCCTTAGCTATTGAATATGAACAAAGACATGAAGGGAAGATCAACTTATTTGCCTTTCCCTCTATATTCTTCTATATGTATATATACATGTATGTATGTATTTATGTATGTGTGTGTGTGTGTGTATATATATATATATATATATATATATATATATATATATATATATATATATATATATATATATATATATATATATATATATATATATATATATATATATATATATATATATATATATATATATATATATATATATATATATATATATATATATATATATATATATATATATATATATATATATATATATATATATATATATATATATATATATATATATATATATATATACATCTATCTATATATATCTATACATCTCTATATCTCTATCTATATCTATATCTATCTCTATCTAAGTCATCTCTCTCTATATCATCTCTCTCTCTCTCTCTCTCTCTCTCTCTCTCTCTATATATATATATATATATATATATATATATATATATATATATATATATATATATATATATATATATATATATATATATATATATATATATATATATATATATATATATATATATATATATATATATATATATATATATATATATATATATATATATATATATATATATATGTTGTTTCTCATTTTTTAAATAGGTATACATTTCATTCATTTTCTGACCTTGAATTGACCCCCCAAAACTTTTCAGCGATATCATCTATTACTTTGCCATAGATTGTATGCATGTGTGAGTCTGCACTTGTGTGATCATATTATCGCTGTGTGAGGCACAAACCCAAGAAAATTCCTCAAGTCCCCGCAGTGTCTCCAGTGTGTGCGGGCGGCGTCCCTAATACAATTTCACACCATTGCAATGACCTGCACCGTCCTGCCGTGACCCACGTAATTCATCCTCCCTTTCATTCCTCTCTCTAGGCGAGCCACGGAGGCATCACTAATACCGGCTGCGCGTTCTTCATTGTTCTAAACCTTCATCTTTCCCTCCACTTAGTCCTCGCAACGGCAAGATGCGTGTGCTGAGCTTCAAGATGGGCCTGGTGAGCTTGTGCAACGCCGATGTCCAGGAGAAATACAAATGTAAGTGAGTTATGCAACCAGCCACTCATTGCAGACGTCGCGAACAGATGCACTACACTTCTAATGGAGGAAATGGCCGATGCTTTCTCTACAGCGAAAGATTTAAAAGGTTCGCTCGGCACTAAAGCCTCTATTCAAGCATACTTCTTCTTACATGCCTGTCATTTTTCCTCCAAGCCACTCTTAATCCATTGTAAATTACCTTCAATATTTATAGTGCTGGTTCTTGTAGTTTTTGAATAATTTGTCCACCTAAATTTATTGAATTTAGTTAACAGATCTAATATCTAATCTAAGAATTTTTTTTCATAATTTGACTGTGCCTGCGACTTATGTCTTTTTCTGTCAGAAAATTAGATGAGACCTAGACCAACAGCTTTTTATGTTATGTTTTTTAGACAATAGTTATCCAAAAAACTTCATACTGTGTTACATAAAGAGGTGCCTTTTTAATCGGTTGTTCAAAGATAGTGTAAGACCATTCATGAACTGTTGTACAGAAAAAAAAACTTTAAAGTGGCTATTAATTTGATAATTGAGTTATCTTGGTCTGCTCTTCACATTTACCTTAAAATTTGACCTTAAAATGGAAAAGGCTTCAGTTTTTTGACTGAATCTTACTTGAATGTCTTATTAACTCTCATTGATATTTGGAATCATCCATTTAATTGAAACTACTTGAATGCCCAAATGATCATTCCCATTAACATTAAACTGACCTGGAATTTCCCCAAAACCAACAGAAAATAACCTGGATTTTTTTCTGAAATTAACAGGAAATGCCTCAAACTCAATAGACACCAGCCTTCAAATGACTCACGTTTAATAGGAATTAACCCGAAATCATGACTTGAATTGCGGCAAAATACACATAATCAAAATGAAAAATGATCTGTCAATGCCATAAAATGAATCAAAATCTCCTCCAAATCTCTAGGAATGTATTAAAAATACAGGAAGTGAACCAGAATGGCCCAGAAGCTAAATGAAGTGTTCCATCATACTAAGAATATGACTGTCTACACATTCTTTTACATGATGTAATTATTCTATTATCTTTATGAACTCATTGGGTGCCCACTGTTGGTGATAGAGCTACAATCTATTCAAAATGACAGTTCCCACTATTGTTGACTATAACAAGGTCATTTTTTTTAGCCACGCAGCTGAATTTTGAAGCAGCTGTCTAGTCGTTGTGTACTCAATCCATGATCCGAAACAACAATAACAACAATGGCACTGGGAAACATTGCCAAGAATTACTTATAGTCTGAGGATCATTTGTGTAGACTGAAGACCACAACTGTTCCCCAGTTTAAAGATCCCAGACCAGATGTGAGGCGGCTTTAACTGTCTCACCAGACTCCAGCTGTCAAATCGCCATAAACACAGATGTTCCCTTTTAATTCCTTTTAAATCATCTCATCTCATCTCATTTTCTGAATCGCTTTATCCTCATTAGGGTCGCGGGGGGTGCTACAGCCTATCCCAGCTGACTCCGGGCCTTAATTGGTGGTCAGCCGATCGCAGGGCACAAGGAGACAAATAACCATGTGCTCTTACACCCATGCTTAGGGTCAATATGATATAGATGTATATTGAATTTCCTGATTTTCCCCCTTTTAAATCAATAATTGTAATTTTTTAATCATTTTTCTGTGTTTTTACTTCAGAAATCATTTTGTAAAATCTAAAAATATATTGAAAAAAAGCTAAAGCAAACATTGTTTTAGATCTATAAAAACTGAATGTTCAGGGCTTTTAATCCAGTTCTTTTATCCATTGATTGAAATCAAGTTGATGTTAAAGCGACCCGCGAACCAACCCGAGTCTGACACCCTTGCTTTAAACCTTTGGTGTTTTTAAAAACCTTTGTTTTTAATGCCCAAATTGAGTGTATGCATATGGATGTTTGGCCAAACCGTAGAAAGTGTTTTACGAAATCACCAACTACATGTGAGCAAGGCCTCATATATTTCGAGTTCGAAAAATGAAACCTTGACTTTCTTTTTCCCCATCAAACAACCAATGACTTCTATTTTCCACCACTTTGGTGGCAGACTTATTCCGTCAGGTGTCTGGGACGGGATCTCTGACGGACCAGCGTCACCTTAGCCTGCTACTCCACGAGGCCATCCAAATCCCTCGCCAACTAGGTGAAGTGGCCGCTTTCGGGGGTAGCAACGTGGAGCCCAGCGTCCGAAGCTGCTTCCGCATGGTGAGAGCAATCAATGGCAAAGACACACCTAGAATTTCACAGAACATTTCATATCCTGAGAACATGTTGAAAACCATCATTTTATGCACGCAGACTGGTTGAAATGTATCTTCAAACAGACAGCAGATCATTTGCAAAATGAAACGGCTAACCAGAGATTTGGCAAACATTGGCCTTTTAACACCCTGATAATATTCAAAACACATCCTAATTATGGTTGCTCTTTTCTCCTCCACGCTTGTCCTATCAGCTTTGGCTGATTAAAAGTCAATATACCTTTTTCCGTCTGCTTCATCGCATTTCGTTGGAAATAAAATGTCACAACTGCTTCAATGACCGAGCCTTGAATGAAAAGTTTAAGGTAAAACTAAATACAGTATTAGTGAAAGTGAACAAATCTGGCAGGAGAAACTGTGGAGGAATGTTCAAATAAGTTTGCTTACCATCTGGAGGATATCTTTCTCAATTCATGCCTTTTGCATTCATCTTGGGTTAATTTAGAATGGAGGTTGAAAACAAGACCCTTAAGGGACTCCCATGATATAAATGCTGTCCTGAAACTAAGGCTGCCACAAATGATTGCTTTGATTGTCGACTACTCACATATTCTCCTCTGTGTACCAGCAATTTTGGTTCATTTTAGAACCATTTCAAATAAATACCTAAAAAACAAATTTTTACACTTTTCTTATAGATTTTTAAAAGATACATAAAAAAGACGGTAATAATGAACGGATAAACAAATACTTATATTTAAGAGAGTCATAAAAGAAGAATTGGTAAATTTCCAAGGCAATAATGTCTGTAAATGATGAACTCATTGACTGCCATTGACAGTGATAGACACCCAAATCTATTTTAAATGGAATTTCTGAAATTAAACGATTACTATATGTTTCACGATTATTGAATGCAGTAGATGTCTAACCCGTTTTTATTTAAACTCGATAACAGCCCAAATGGATTGAATGTCTATCCATATCTAGACATTTATTAAAAAATATTAAAACTGTTAGCATAATGGATAATAGTGGTTTATGTGCTTATATGTGTATATATATATATATATATATATATATATATATATATATATATATATATATATATATATATTCATTATTTATATTTTTTTTAATCAATTAGCTGTCAATTAGTCGATTTGTTGTGGCAGCCCCAGCTGAAACATTGCATTTAATTTTACAGCGTAGGCCTGTTCCTTAATAAAACATTACCGGTTTAATATGTGTTACCAGATGCAAATCTAAATGTATTCCTCTTCTGTGATGTCTCCATATGAAAATCTGGCAGGGGGATAATCTTCAAGTTTTTACAAGTGGGATGTGAAATGAGACATGAAAATATAAGATTGTAATCTTAAATATAATCACCTCGTGAACCCGCTCAGGTACAATTAATTATAGCAATTACACACGCTTGTCTAAGAAGGCCAAAGGTCTGCAGACAACAATTTCAATTATCAGAGTATGATGAGCCTCATTAGGTAGTCTGACAATGTTAAAATGATAAAGAAGACTTTCCAAGAAGAAGGCCCTTCACATAGATTGTTTTTTACTTTATATCCCAGTTTACTGTTCCAAATGACAGTGTCACAAACCATACCAAACTTGATGGAAATGTAACTTTATTTAACCTCTTGTCTGGAAGAATGGAGCATGCTCCAGAAGCCCACCTTTATCCCAGGGGAGGATCCACTTTTTTTTAAAGCTCACCGTCTGTGCCATCAGCACTCACACATACACACACACACACACACACACACACACACACACACGCATGCATGTATTTATGAAGCAGCTCTCTGCCTTAGCAGCAGAGGAAGCCCTGAGGGAAATCAACCTCTTAATGCACCTCAGATGCCGACTTAATGAGAATTTAGCACATCAACGATTTTCATCGCTTAGCGAGTCGCTCCTTTATGAGGATGTCTTCTCTTTGATCACATTCTGGAATTCTCCAAAATGTGTTTCAGCGCGAGTGACGCAAGCACACAGACACAGGCGTAGACGGCATCACACGTACTCTTTGAACGTTAAACACAGACTGGAATGTCGGATTTTTGTTCACGAGTAGAAATGTCATTAGGTTTAAGTGGTTGGTCCGAATTGTTTTAATTAGAGGTCTGTATAGTTTCGACCATTTTGATAAAAAGTAGTGTTTTAACTCTCAAAACCGCCCTCATTCTTATCTTGGATTCAGACTGACTGACCAGTGAGCAAGCTAGGGATTTTCTCTCAAGATCAGACTTTCGACTTTTCAGGGTCATTTTAAAGGCCCCATATCACATGGGAGGGTACGAATTTTAGAGATGGGACGTTTTCTTTGTAAAATAAACCAAAAAACAAGAAAAACATCTTTATTCCCATCTCGCTTTTTTGAAAAATACTATTGCACTACTGGCAAATAATGTGACAAATATACAATGTCTTCCCATACTTAGTCTTCTTCCATTTAGTTTACTTGTTACTATGGCGGTGAGCATTTTAATTGTCTTTTTTTCCCAAGAAATTCAATTATTCTATTGGAAAATGGTTCATACGTCTTTGTGTAAGAAATTAAAACATCATCTGAAATTCAACATCCAATTAACCAGCTCCAGGTTAGCAATTCAATTTTGATTCAATTTAAGGGCCTCTGATCAATTTAACATGCATTATGCTATGTAAATTGAAATATGAAAAACATTCTCATTTAATTTAACAGCAAAATGCTGAAAGAGACAAAAAAAAATAAAAACAAATGTGTGGAGCCACAAAAAAATAAAAGCTTTATATAAGCCATATATCACAGGCAACACATGCTGTGTGTACCCATGTTAGCTTACTATCATGAGTATTCATGATTATTTTTTTATTTTCTGTGCAGTGCATTCTCTGGAGATCGACTCTCTATGTGAATCCTCTGTTGTACCATGCTGCCTCAAGTTTAACTTCATTACAATATTAATGAATTATGTTTCATTACTTTTTTTTGTTTGCTTTGATGAAATTAAAGAAATGGGATTTTTTTAATTATATTTTTATTTTGAGGATTCTACAAAACCTCAACAAAATGCAACATGCATAACGTGTCCCATAGCCGTCATTTGGAGATGCAATTCACTTCAATTTAATTTCTACTGAAGTAATTATACTTTTTCTATCTTTCCCAACTGGGTAGTCAACTGCAAATGTTGCATGGCCTTACCTGTTTAAGGATAAACCATTCCAATTGATTGATTAGTTTCTTAACACATTGGCTGCCATTGATAACACGAGAAATCCATTCTATTCTGACTGGAAGGGTTTAACTGGAGGTGAGATAGCTACTGTTGTCAATAGCAGGCAATGAGTGAACCCATATTGGTTCTTTGAGAAATGGGGATTTAAGGGCCATGTATTGTTTACACTTCATCTCAAGTAAATATTGGTCAAGAGCAGGGTTCGGAAAGCTTTTTGACCAAGACAATTCATATTTTCAAACATTATTCTTTGAGAGCCATACTCAGAATTTAAAAATAAAAATACATGAAAATGTGAGCATTTATTATTCATTTGACCACTTTGAAAGTAAAAAATGTCTCCGAATTCTTTTGGGAATTTTTTTTCACTGTTGCTAATCAATGAGTATCAATGAAAGTATGCATGCAGCAGAGTCTAATGAAGGGAAAATATGATTAAAAATGTGCTCGATATAGTGTCGGCGCCACAGGTTAGCCATATACACCCATCAAAAGAGCCAATGCTTTCTTGAAACCACGTGTGTCAAAGTGGCGGCCTGGGGGCCAAATCTGGCCCGCCGGATCATTTTGTGTGGCCCGGGAAAGTGCCGACTTTCTGTCTTAGGATCAAATTAAAATGAAGTGTATATATGTATATTAAATTTCCTGATTTTTCCCCCCTTTTAAATCAATAATTTTAATTTTTTAATCATTTTTTTGTGTTTTTACTTTAAAAATCTTTTTGTAAAATCTAAAAATATATTTCCAAAAAGCTAAAGCAAACATTGTTTTAGATCTATAAAAAAACAGAATATTCAGGGCTTTAAATCCAGTTCTTTTAATCCATTTATTAAAACAAATCTAAATATTATATCTAAAATGAAATCAAGTTGACGTTAAAGCGACCCGCGAAACAAGCCGAGTCTGACACCCTTGCTTTAAATGATGAAAATGATGACACCATGTCAAGAACAATGAGTTAACTGTCAGCTCCTGGTTTACATATATTGGCTTCTCAACTCTGTCCCCTTTCCTCAGGCATCAGGAAAACCCACCATTGAGGTATCTCACTTCTTGGAATGGATGAGTCTTGAGCCTCAATCCATGGTTTGGCTACCTGTTCTCCACCGGGTTACTGCGGCCGAGTCCACAAAACACCAGGCCAAATGTTACATCTGCAAACAATGTCCCATCAAGGGATTCAGGCAGGTTGAAACACGACTGCGGCCTAATTATGTTTTCTATTGAATATTCTGCAGAAAAAGCAATTAGAAAATGAAATAACAATAGACTAACCTTGCTTCTGCATGCTCACATTAAGTTTGTACTTAGCAGGTATCGCAGTTTAAAGCAGTTCAATGTGGACATCTGCCAAACATGTTTTCTAACTGGACGCACCACCAAGGGCAAGAAACTGCACTATCCCATCATGGAGTACTACACCCCAGTAAGACAAATGTTTATATGCCCTGCTTTGATTAGAATTAGATAGCTTCCATTTAATCAACATCTGCCGCTTTTTAATGCAGCACATGGGGATTGAGTGTCTTTCAGCATTTGTTATGTCAGGCAATCATTTTTAACCGCTGGGATTCTCGTGTATGCCAAGGGAAAATGATCTAATTTAACTTACTTGGTCTGAAAATATATTTTTTTTATTCAATGTTGATTCAGGTACTTTGAAAAAGTTTCTTTTCTCAAGTTGACCTTGCATTAATTTTTGTACTTTCAAAAATTTTAATATTATTTTTTTCAGGTTTTGATTGAATCATGAATATTTAATTTAATTATTTTTTGGAATAATTGAATTAAATACAGTGGTACCTCAAAATACGAGCTTAATTTGGTCCGGGACTGACTTATGTTGATTTACCCGTAACTCAAATGAACGTTTCCCATAGGATAAAAAAAACACCAAAAACAGGTTATTGTATTGGAAAAACATTTTTATCAGTTCTAATTCGCCACCTATTAATAAAGTAACAAATAACTTGTGATTTAATAGTGCCGAAATGTGTCTTATAGTACTAAAATTAGACAGATTTCGCAGAGAGGGACAGAAGGGGAGGTTTGGCTTTTACTCATAACATAAACAAATTTAAATGAAATTGGATTACAATGCAGACACTCAAAATAGGTTTAATCTTACCTTACATTAAACTTCATTTTAATTTAGTTTTAAATTTGATACATTTCTTCTCCCGGGTTGGCTCTATTTGCTCCGTCTCCACCCAGATTTACAGATGCGACCTATCGTGGGTTATTTGCTTTTGTCTTTGTCCTCATAATAGGATAATGCATGACCACTTGCCAACGAGAAGTAGTATAGACGCCATTCGCACTGACTAACGAGAAAAAAATACACCGGAAAAAATGTGACGCTCCGCCCAGTGCTCGTAAAAACATGACATGAGGGAGTTGCGACCAGAAAGAGAGCGGCCATGATGTTCTTATGAGCAGCCTCTCGTCTGTATGCTCATATATCAAAATGTGCCTCGTATCTCAAGATAAATATTTGCCCGAAATTTTACTCGTGTCTCAAATTGCTCGTATGTCGGGACACTCAAATGTCGAGATAGGACTGTAATGCATTTAGAGTGCGGCCTGGTGGCGTGAGTGGTTAGCACAGGGGTGGCCAACCAGTCAGAGACCAAGAGCCACATTTTTTACTGTGTTACCGCAAAGAGCCACATCACACACATACCTTTGCTCAGCCAGATTTATTGTAAATGTCACACACCAGCATAGTAATGACATAAATTGACTCCTACAGTACTAACAGCACAGGCCAGTCATTATCAACAATGAACATTGTGTGCACTGTCTCACACAGACAAACTCTCAGTTCAACCAAGTCCACAAAAAAAATAATAATAATTTACAATAGCGTTTTTCTTTTACTATGCATGTTACTTAGTGGGACTTCTGTCATAAAATCAGAGCCTATTTTTGCGCAACATTTGCTCCTTGTGAGCTGTCATTTATTACCACGTGGGTGTACACCTCGCTCTCCTATTGGCTGCTCCCGGCTGAGCACTCTCGCCTTGGTCTGCCTCGCAGGGGGTGTGGCTTTTTCAGCCGACGCTCGATCTTTGGGATACTTTTTGTGTGCGCGACGCCGTTCATTGTCGCTTCTGGTTCACGGGAGCTCTCCCACTCTGTTAAAAACGTTTACTCAAATGACCTTGCTCCTACTGGGAAACTTTGAGGTATTTTCATCCCAAGCACATGCGCATTGGACGAAAATACCGTATTGAACTCAAGCGAAGCGCACACGCAAATAAAAATAAAACACAAATACAAACTTTGATATGGACGTAAGAGCCGCATGAAACCGGGCAAAGAGCCGCATGCGGCTCGCGAGCCGCGGGTTGGCCACCCCTGGGTTAGCACGTCAGCCTCACAGCTCTGGGTTCCTGGGTTTTTATATTAAATGAAAAATGTCAAAGTGCAGACACCTGAGTTCATTTTTGGATGAAAATTCCTTCAATAAGTCTGTATTTTCCTCTCGTTTTGCCGTCCTCCCACTGCCCTCCACCTTCATTCATCACGCTCCAGACGACTTCAGGGGAGAAGATGAGGGACTTTGCCAAGACTCTGAAGAACAAGTTCAGATCAAAGCAGTACTTCACCAAGCACCCTCAGAGAGGTTACCTGCCCGTTCAGTCTGTGCTGGAAGCTGACAGCTCAGAGACGTGAGTCCGTCTCCACTTTTTATTTTCATTCGAACCATTGGCCAGCCAATCGCAGGGCTTCAAGTTATTTGATTGCAAACTATCCCCCCAAAAAATGAAATAACGATTTACCTTTTGCATGTTTAAATAAAAATATTTAGAATCGAAATCAATAGAAAATAGGAGAAGTTTTACCATTATGTAACTCAACAACGTATGTAAACGATAAATTGACAATCAGAACAGTCCTCATTTAATCATGGCACCCCTATTCATTTAAAACCATTTTCTAGCCTTTGTCTCTCAAAAATGTTATCGTTAGTGCAAGCATGGTCATTGAGCCTCGGGTAATGACTTGACTTGCCTGTTTTTTACTTTGTTACGTCAGTCTGGTTTGGGCCTAATGACAACAAAATACCACACCATAACTTATACTTGACACTTGTGAAATTATAGGGTTAAATCAGAGACTAGTGCCACCAATCACAGCAGAACCAATCTTAACAAGTACCAGGACATGTTTTCCTACTGAAGCGCCTTACTACTCCATCTTGACAATTCGAGGCCTAACATTATGCATAAAAAACACGCACATTCTGATACTAAAACACACCCACACTGGCTGATACTCATGCTCCAGCTGGTTAGACTCTCCCCCAGCCAGCTGAAAGGGCATCACCGTCATGTTATCCTACTCACACATGACGTTCACGTGAGCTGGTTTCAGCTCAAGGCGAGAAAAGCAGAGCAAATGGACTAAATCCATGAAGTCATCAAGACCAAAGCTGCAGGCTGTCCGTGTGCCCACTTGAGCGTGCTTACGGGCCTGCACGCTGTCAGCATGTGAACAGGATAATATGTAGACACTCTTGTTGACCTCGTTTAACTTCGCTCCTTGTTTATTTAAAGCCTACTTTAAATAAAGAGAGATGAGTTTCAGGAAGGCGGCCCGGTGGATGAGTGCTTAGTACGTCTGCCTCACATTTCTGGGATCGAGGATTCAATCCTAGTGGATTCCAATCTTCCTGTGTGATTTGCATGTTCTCACCTAGGCCTGCATGGGTTTCCTACAGGTACTCCGGTTTCCTCCCACATTCCAAAAGACATGCTTGGTAGTCTGATTGGGCACTCTAAATTGACCTTGGCTGTGAGTGCAAGGTTGAATGTGTCCTACGATTGGCTGGCAATTGATTCAGGGTGTCCATTGGTATTGTCATCATCAAAATGTCAATTTCATTGAGGTGATTTGAAAGAAAAACATATGCTACACTCACACATAAAATATAGTTATCCAATGATGATTAATGATTAAAGAAAGGATCTTTTCCACTCCAAAACGTGTTTCAAATGGTTGAAACCAACATTGGATCAACCAATGTTATACGACCACAAGCAAGCTTTTCACTCTTAAATTCCTAATTGTTCCACTTACACTTTCCTCCCATTTGACCTCTGTGATCTCCTTATTTCACAAGCCTACTACCCATCAAATGACACAATAAAATCATAAATGCAGGGAATCTTCAAGTAATGGCTAAACTCCATTTCATTCCGGTGCTCTAATCCAAATTTCCACTCAAGTTATTACGTTTTTCTGTTAAAGTGGAAATTTACCTCAAAATACTTACTGTATTTACCAGACTATAAGTTTCACTTTCTATCATAAATAGGCCTAATACTCCAATTCAATTGACTTTACCAATTCATTGTGTTCTCCATTTTACAATTGTTACTTTAACGTATGTTTGTCCTTGGTTTTGGTTCAAATACAAATTGCCCACCCAAAAATATTATTTATACTGCTGTTTGTGCTTGGTTTTGGTTCAAATACAAATTGCCCACCCAAAAATATTATTTATACTGCTGTACGACTTATATATATATATTGTTTTCCACTTCATTGTGTATTAGAGCGCAGTTTTGTCCGTTCCTGTGTGTAGTTTACATGTTATCCATGGGTTGTCTGAACATAAAAAAATCCCACGTCAAGGACACCGAGGTCTCCCTGTAAAAAAAAGCAAAAACAAAAGAAAACATTTGTGATGTTGTTAACCAAGAAGCAGTCTCTTTAAATGTTTACCTTGGGGGTCTTTTTTTTCTTTATTGGTTCTGTTTCAAACCCCTTGAAAATTACTGCACCAACTTGTAAAAAAATGTGGAAAAACTCAACTGAAAAAAAACGACTTTATCAGCATCCATAACAAAATTTAATATGCCCCACCTGTCATCAGAGATATATGGCGTAATCTTTATCGCAACAAACAAACGGAAAGGAAAACCACCTCCTGCCAGAGTTCATAAACAGAAATTGATAAAGACAGTATTAACCTGGTCGCCCGTTGATTCCAGCGGATCCAGCCAATATGTGCGGATTAACGTCTCACTGTGCCATTTTATATGTACTTGTGATGATGTATTTTCACTGTCATTGTTGTTCCAGGCCATGCTCGTCCCCTAAGATGCCCCACGCGGATACGCACAGCCGGATTGAGCATTATGCTAGCAGGTACGTTTCCGTCTGCACTGCTGATGTACAATTGGTTCTCTCTTCCTGTTGCTTTTTCCTTACAATGTTCAGATTGAGATATTGATCTGGTTCGCTTCTGAAATTTGCAACCAGGAATTCATTGGTTGCCATAGACAGCAATAGAATTATATTAAATTCTGATTTAACAGAGGAAGAGAGTCGTTTTAACGAGTGGATTTGAAAAAATGCCAAAAACAAGATTTAATTTCGAGTGTGTCGGGATTTTTGTTGAATATGTATTCAGATTTCTCAGAGAGAATGGGTTTTATGAGTTCAAAGTTTCAAGTTTTTATATATATATATAAATAAATATGTATATGTGTGTGTGTGTATATATATATATATATATATATATATATATATATATATATATATATATATATATATATATATATATATATATATATATGTATGTATATGTATATATGTATATGTATATATGTATATATGTATATGTATATGTATATGTATATGTATATATATATATGTATATATATATATATATATATATATATATATATATATATATATATATATATATATATATATATATATATATATATATATATATATATATATATATATATATATATATATATATATATATATATATATATATATATATATATATATATATATATATATATATATATATATATATATATATATATATATATATATATATATATATATATATATATATATATATATATATATATATATATATATATATATATGTATATATATATATATATATATATATATATATATATATATATATATATGTATATATAATATGTCATAAAAAGTTTAAAAAGATGTAATCATATTACAAGACAATTACGTATAATAAATCACAATCTCTTGAGCATAAAGTATGTAAGATTTGTAAATAATATGTAATATATATAGAACCATAATGGGGCCCGGCAGCTTAAGTGATTAGCATGTCGGCCTCACAGCTCTGGGGTCCTGGGTTCAAATCCTAGCTGATTCACTTGTGTGGAGTTTGCATAGTTTCCCTGGGTACTTTGGTTTCCTCCCACATTCCACATTCCGTGGTAGGCAGATTGGAGAATATAATTTATCATTATTATATTATTTATTATTTTAGAGTATTCAACCAGTCTACCAAGCATGTTTTGTGAATGTGTGAGGAAACCAAAGTACCCAAGGCAGAGCATGCAAACTCCACACAATTAGGACCCATATGGGATCGATCCCTTCACCTCAGAACTGTGAGACCGACATGGAAACCATTCGCACACCTGGCTGCCTATAAGAAAGCCCTTTTCTTTTTTTTTTTTAAGTTGAAATCTTAGTCAGTTAGTTGCAAGAAATGCCACAACAAATCTTATTTTGCTGTGAGTCAAGTCACATTTTTCCAAAACAGTCAATAGATATTAATATTTTGATGAGACTGACAGAGATAGATGTTGAATCCATTTAATTGAAGGTAACATAATACTGTAGAAGACAAAAACCATACATAATCTTTGTCTCCTCTCCCGAGTCCAAATAGACGGCATCTTTCTCGCCATCAATGGTAGCCTGTGACCTAACGTCGGTATGCACTTTTTTGGACCAATGGTTGCCGTATTTTTCGCCTCCACAAGCTTCCAAAAAGCATGTTGTTTTGTATGCAGATTCGTATGGCTTGTGTCATATAGAGCATGTGTGCGGTTGGAGGTCAGTGGGGTCTAGTGTGCCCACCGGCTCATCACTGGTCACCTGGGAGCCGCCTTCACGCATTATTGTCTCTTTGACAAATTACAAACAGGGCTGTTGCACCCCTGAAGGCTAAACACATGCATCCATTTCTGTAACTTGTGTGTGTGTGTGTGCCCCATTGTGTTTTACACCCTCGAGGATTTGCTGCTTTTACATGCCGCCAGAATTCTCAGCTCTTAGTCACGTAACTATTTCTCAATTTTCAACTTTTTTCTCCCTTGAACTGGTCAATTTATCACATTGTATTATATATTGTTTTATATTTAAACCTATTTCTGGAATACAAAATAGTGAAGACCATGATTCATTTTCTGCAGGCTGATAAAAACTGTAGCAGACCATATGTTGGACACCCCTGCTTTAAGGCAATCAGGTTGATATTTAGTCTATTTTTCTTGCTGTCAAAATTAACATGACCAGTGAGTTCAATGTCTCCAATTTCAAGCCCTCATAGTTACTGTGTGACATCATACAAAGGGAGACTGCGGTATAAATACATCTGTTTAAAATGCATTAGAAGATTTTTTATTATTTATGAACATCATCTGTCTTGCGCTTGTTCAGAATTTCATCATATTTCATTTCAGCTTCCCTTATTTAGTCCATTTTCTCATGTTTATTTGCACAATATAGCATTAGATGTGCACTGGCTTTAGATAATGCATCAGCGGTAGATAATGGATCACGACCAAAAATAAAGGCTTAACTTCTAGTTTGATAATAGTTTCATAATAGGATTACACGGCATTGATTGACTCAGATCTTTATGCTCTGAGCTTTGACGTTGTCTCCACCTGACATCTGATATATGGGGAACCTTTCAACTATCTGTCAACCAATCAATGAAGTGAATTGATGGAGTAAATGCTAAACTTGATCCTCACTATTTTGCATTTCCTGACAAAAATGACAGTAGAGATGCAAAACAAAAAAAAATGGTGTGTTTCTCCAAAAAGACAATTAACACTAAATAATAGATAAAGGAATCTATTTAAAAAAAAACATAATATTTTTTAAATCAATTTTTGCTCCTATATATTATCGTCTTTTTATCACATCTTGTCTCATCTCAACCTTTCTTTCATTTATTTTCTGAACCGATTATATGTACTAGAGTCATGGGGGGTGCTGGAGCCAATCCCAGCTGACTTCAGGCACAATGCGGGTGAAACCCTCAATTTGTGGCCAGCCCATCGCAGGGCACTCATACAATTTAGAGTGTTCAACTAGCCTTCCATGCATGTTTTTGGGATGTGGGAGGAAACTGGAGTACCCGGAGAAAACCCACACAAACCCTGGGAGAACATGCAAACTCCACACAGGAGGACCAACTAGCGCTCGAACTCAGGACCCCAAAACTGTGAGGTTTACACCCTAACCACTCTCAACCTTTTTATGAAAATTCCTTCGTGCGTCTTCTGTATCGCGCATCGTCGTAAGTGATGCAAAGTTTGCTGGAGCCTATCCCAGTTGACTTCAGGCGAAAGGCAGACTACACCCTAGACTGGTCGCTAGCCAGTCACAGGGCACAGACAGAGATAGACAACCACTCGAGCTCACAATCAAACTGGCACTGAGTGGGAATTGAACCCAGACTGCCCACGCCAAAGTCAGGCAGAAGAACAACTCGAAAGTGATTGATTTCAAGTTAATTTAATTTTACATAACACAAGAAACTCAACATATCCACTCTGTCATCATAAAATATCACTCGATATAAAAAAAACCTTCAGAAAAGTACTAATGAAGGCAGCACAAAAAAATACAAAGTATATAATATTCAAAATAAAAGAGCTACTTTTCATCTCAAATCCCCAGTTTGCTCGATTGCCTCATAAATTCAAAACTTTATTCGAGTTGCTTATTTTATGGCTCAAAAACGATTTGAAAAACCTGTCGAGCTGCAGAGTTCCACCTCAGTGTGATAGAAAAGTTTTTTCATCTTCAGTTCTTTTTTTTTAAAAGGATGAAAGCAAAGATATTTCAACCTTCTCCAAACTCTGTAGAATGTTGTGTTTTCTTCCATCTCCCTTCACCACCAATTATATTTGTACAAGAAAAAAAAAGCAATGTAGACATAAGCACTTTTAAAGACACCCACGCACAAGCGTCTAACACGACTTCCTCTCTCACCATTCTGCTTGTTGACTGCCTGAGGAAGAACGCCATTGTGGATCAAATTCATTAAGGTTTAGGTTCAGAGAACGAGAATGTGCGTAACAGACATTTTAAAGACATGGTGTTGATGATACAGCAGTGTAGTTCTATAGCTACTCTGATCAAGTACAAGGAGTCTTAATAACATCTGCTAAGATTCACTCTTTTCGATTTTTACCTCCTCAAAACACATTTGGCTCAACACTAGTTCTCACCATAGTAACCAACAATCAATATACAGTAATCCCTTGAATATCATGGCTTCAACTATTGCGGTTTCACTACATCGCGTTTTTTTCTGAGGGAATTTTTTTTTGTTAATGAAATTCTTTTTTGAGTTCATAAAAATATGGAAATCCACACTGAAATTTGCAAGCTGAAGCCACTCCCCTACTAGGACTCAGCACTTTTTTTTTTAAATAGGGGTGACCCCTCTTTGTGGTTTTTCATTTATCGTGGCCATGTCTGCTTTACATTAACTGTGATAATCGAGGGATTACTGTAGTTTTAAAGGACCGAAGGATTGTATTCTGTTATAGGTGATCTACAGTATTCCCTCAATTATCGCGACTTCACTTATTGCGAATTCACTACTTTGCAAATTTTTTTCTGCGATTAATTATTACTTTTTTTATTCAGTGCTTAGTCCTAGTTGCAAGAGTGGCTTCTGGTTACGAGTTTCATCTTGGATTTTCACATTTTTATGAACTTAAAAAAACTTTTGTTCACTGCAGTATTTTTTTTAATGTTCATAAAAAAATGAAAATCCATTATAAAACTTGAGCAGAAGCTGATTATTTGCAACCAATATTTAAAAAAAGAATGAAAACGATCAAGTCTTAAAAAATACACCAGATGACATGAAGATTAATATATGATTTTATTATTATTTTTTTTTTTTTTTTAGAAAAGCATGAAAAAAATCAAGTTCACCACTTACGCCCCTGAGAGATGATTGCATTTTTCTTTGCAGCTTCCCACTGCAAATGTCCTTTTACCCCACTTTTTAATGGCCGCCCGAGGATGTTCCGGTGTTGCGTTCCACACATAAAGCTGGACAAAAGTGACCCATAAGAAAGTAAAGTGCATTTGGGGCTGTTAACTGCCACCCTGGCTCTGCTTGCTGAAGATTACGCTTCAATTAATTGGATGTTAATTACCTTCTCCTGGTCGGTAATTAGACAAGAAGCGCTGCACACCAACTCTGGTGATAACGAGAGTGCTTGGGAGGCCAGCCACTTGCAACACCCAGACACGCTTTATCAACACATACTTGGTTTAATGATAGTGACGCTGCAAACACATAGAGATGCCAATGACCAAATACAGTTCATTCACTCATTCCTTTCATCCATCTTCCGAATCGCTTATCTTCCCGAGGGTCATAGAGGGTGCTAGAGCCTACCTCAGACACTTATGGGCACCGGGCAGGGGACAGCCTGAAGTGGTGGCCAATCAATTGCAGAACACAATGAGACAAACAACCATTCACACCCACACTTGGCTATGAAGAATTTAGTCCACCCTGCATGCTTGTGGTGTATAAGCTCCAGCACCCTCGCAACTCTTTTGGGGACGAAAAAAAAGAATGAATAATTAAAAATATAATTAACAGAGAAGTTTGGCGATCATTTGCGATGATATATATATTTTTTTTTTACATATATATATATATATATATATATATATATATATATATATATATATATATATATATATATATATATATATATATATATATATATATATATATATATATATATATATATATATATATATATATATATATATATATATATATATATATATATATATATATATATTTACATATACATATATACAATATATATTTACATATACATATATACAATATATATTTCTGTCAAAATAAACAGACAAATCATAGCAAAATGATCGCCAACCTTCCCTTTTAATTTGGATGCCTATGGCAATGATCATTTTAACAAATAGTTAATGTTAAGTTTCCATCAGTACTCTTTCGCTCAAGAAAACAATTACCACTAACAATTTGTAATGGTCTCCACAGGGAAGTTATGAGCTTTTTTGTTGATGTCAACAAAGAAACCAAAAAAACAAATGTCAAGGTTACAGCATGAGCTGCAATGCTGTCGCTGTCTGTGATGCTGTCGCTGTCCGTGGTGCTGAACCAAACTGCGTCCTCTGTGTGTTTTATCGCCTCACTGTCGGTAGGCAACATACAGTATTTTAAAAAAAAATGGTGCTCCCTTTCCTTCCTGATGTTTTTATTGATCCTGCTAGCAGACAGGCAGGGGGTTTTGTGTGTGGGAGTGTGTGTGTGTGTGTGTGTGTGTGTGTGTGTGTGTGTGTGTGTGTGTGTGTGTGTGTGTGTGTGTGTTTTAACTTCTATTACTGCCACTCTACAATCCTGTCACTTACAAGTTCAAGGTCACCTTTTGGTTTACTCGCAGTTGAGGACAGACAAAGTTTGCTAGTCTTTAACAAATATCATCTGTAAAAGATGTAACTGCATGTGACTTTTCTTTTTGGGGCTTGTTTTGATGAAAAAAAAATGTTGCTTTTTATCTTTTGAAGGTGATCCCCTTTTTTTATTGAATGTGACACTTTCTCTCCCTTCTTTTGTATGTCTTTTGCTACATTTGGGTCGGTAAATCTGTGATTAGATTGGCGGAGATGGAGAACCAGAATTGTTCCTTCTTCACGGACAGCCTTTCTCCTGATGAAAGTCTGTAAGTATATTGCAGTTCTCACAAATACTGCCATCACTTCCACTGGCTTTTTAGGTTTCCTGGCAAAGAAATGTGATTTTTCACTTTGTTTTGCTGATTGCTCACATCCATTAGAATGTGGTTAACTTCTCTATTTTGTTAGTGTTTTCACAATGGCAGATTTACACAGCAGCACCATTATATTTCTCTTTGACTTTCTATTTATTCAACAAACAGAAGTCATTAAAATGCCAGACTTGATAGATTTTGCCAGATTTTGTAACAATCCGAAAATATAATTAGGTATTTTTTGTTAGTATGATTTTGATTCACATTGTTTCATCGTTATTACTATCATTTCATTGCATTTTGCGAAGCTTGGGGTGGCTTTAGCCTTAATGTGTTCATTTCATGCTTGGTTGTGTGCTGTTTTCTTTGTGATATGAACTAAGAGATGAAGATCAGTACCTCCTGCGTCATCCGAGCCCAGCCCTGGAGCACGACTCTCCCTGCGGCCAGCACATGTTGCTGGCTCACCTAGAGCACCAGGACAAGGAGCAGCTCCAATGCACCCTCGCCCGCCTGGAGAATGAAAACAGGTCAGCTACCTTCTTAAAATGACTCCTCTATGCCAAAGAACCATATGGGGTTGGCAGCAGTGTTGTTTTTGGCAGCCTTTCAATGTTTATTTTAGTATTTTGGATGAAATACATATTAGTCATAATTTATCCATTCATTAATTTTCCATACCGCTTACCCTGACAAGGATCTTAAGGGGTGCTGGAGCCTATACCAGCCAGAGGAACTCTGAATTGGTGGCCAGCCAATCACAGGGCAGAAGTAGACAGACCGCCATTCACACTCATGTTTTGGGTGGATGTGGCCATGGGTTAGGGTTAGATTGTAAGATTTGTTTCTTTTATGATTTTTACTAAGTTTTTGGATGATTATCCCGTATTTGGGAAATTTCATAGTGACGGTAGCAAGAAAGGGGGGGGGGGGGGGTAATGCATTTAACACATCAACATCCGGGTCACTCGGTAATATGTAATTCCCATCAAGTGGTGATGGTTAAGCTCACCGTTATAGTATCAATATATTACAATGCAGTTATAGAAAAAAATATATGGCTTTTACTTCTTATTGAAGCATTTAGTTTGCACCAATAACCATTCACACTCATAGAAATACCTAGGGGCAATTTACAATGTCCAATCAGCCTACCATGCATGTTTGTGTAATGTGAGAGGAAATCAGAGTACCCGTAGAAAACCCACGCAGGCCCAGGAAGAACATGCAAACTCCACACAGGTGAATCGACCTGGATTTGAGCCCAGGACCCTTGAGCTGTGAGGCTGATGTGCTAACCAGTCAAAATATGTTTCTACCACGCACATTTTTTAGAACATCTGATACGGGGGTATGAAGATTTGTAGTGTTTAATTTTTTAAAGATTATTTTTGAATCACTACAAAACAACAAAATAATCATTACATGAAACAAAACTCCATAGTGTGTGTCTGTATTTCATGGTGCTTATTTGAAGCATGCTCGTTCCTTTTTTGTTGACCTCCCACAGTGAACAAACACGTTCACGCTCTAAATCCCAAGAATATTGCGATTTTATTTGTGCAAAATGAGTGAATTCATTGAAAGTGAAGTACAATGCTTTAGTTCCAGCATAACTGGTCTGCCATTTAATATGTACCAAGATCCACCATACCGTGGGGTGGAATTTAGGTCAAATTACCGTATTTTCACGACTATAAGGCGCACCACATTATAAGGGGCACCCTCAATGAATGACATTTTTTCCATATATAAGGCGCACTGTATTATAAGGCGCACTGTATTATAAGGCTTACTGTATTATAAGGCACACTGTATTATAAGGCGCACTGTATTATAAGGCGCACTGTATTATAAGCCTTA